>NW_010552295.1:26518-48207 GCF_000687285.1 Phaethon lepturus | reverse complement strand
CCCCCCCCCCCCCCAAAAAAAAGAAAAGCTACTTTTAACTGTTCTGCTTTGAAGGGAAAAAGGATTACCAAGGCTAAATAAGCCATCTGAGTACTTAGCTAGCAAGCCTAAATCGCACCCTGATAGGAAGTTCTGGCAGAGAGCTAATTAAATTAACCCTCTTTGATTTATTAACAAGCAGAGCAACATATCACACAGGATTGTCCCATGAAATGACTGTGCTTTCTGATTCCCTCGGCTGCTTCGGCACAGTCACCTCCCAGAAAACCCGGTTACGGGGACTCAGGTTTAATGAGACTCAATGGCTCGAAAAGGATCCCTGCCCACCAAGAGAGATACGCACTGGTAATAATATGCAAAAGCATGTTATTTTCCTTGCACTTCCCTAATTCCTTTTTAATGGCTAGGACGATCTAATGGCTAATTAGTAATTTCCTGCCCACTGATATGCAGATGAATGACAAGCAAAAGCCTTCTGCATGTTTAATTATTCTGTTGATTTAGAAGCCACTTTTCCCTCAGTGCAAGTTTCTCTCTGTGTGTGCTCTCATGCATCATGTATTTCATTATTTTTAGAAGCATGCTCTGTGCCTTTTTATGCTCACGTAGTTCCAGCATCCAGTAATTACCATGTTTTGTGTCCAAAGGACCTGATCCACCGGCGAGTGTAAATCAGGAAAACATCGCTGACTTCAAATGGAGTTATTCCAAGTTACACCAGACCTGAGACCTGACCTCTCCTGTTTTTAGTGGCGGGGGGAAATGCTATGTGTCTGCTGGGACCCTTGTGAAGTAGCAGAATATAAAATTTAGAAAACTTCAGAGCGGTGAAAAACCAAATCAAAGCATCAATGCACAGACGTGAATGTATTTATATAGCGAGCTCTCACTCCTGCTTAACCCCTGTGAGGAACTGTAACTCTCTTTGCATATTTGATTTTTCTCCCTCAGTAAAACATGGTCCACTTAGTCTATTTTTACTACTTTCTAACAGTGTCACCGGTGGGCTTCTTCCCTACGCCTTACATTTGGCTTTGATATCCGAATGCTCTTTTGTTAAATTAAGGCAATTAATAAATGGAGACGTTAAGCAATCCATTTTGCCCGCATATCTCCACAACCTTACGTATGACTGGCTGTAATCACAAGATAAATGCAATGTGCTGATGTATGGTAATGTTCAATAATACATTCTCCACCAGGCTCAATTCATCAGGGAGTTTCTGGAGGGGAGGCATTCGTTATTGGCTGTCTCCGGACCTCAAGGATAACATTTCTGTCCTTTCCATTGGCCGCCCCGCTGCTGCAAGCCTCTTCCCGTCTTATTTTGATGATGAATATGAAGGCATGCTAAGCCGTGCCGGAGCGTAGCTCTCGCCGACTGCACTCCCTCCCCGGGCTCAAGGACTCAGGGGCTCCGGCGCCGCTTCCTCTGCCCACCGCCAGCAGCAGCAGCAGCAACAAAAGTTGTGATGCTTTTCTTCACCCAGTGCTTTGGGGCTGTGTTAGATCTTATTCACCTGCGGTTTCAGCACTACAAGGCAAAGAGGGTTTTCTCAGCTGCCGGGCAACTTGTCTGCGTCGTCAACCCAACGCACAGCCTAAAGGTGAGTTAAAAATATTTTTTCTCTTCTGACATCTTCTCATCCTCCACCCACCCCCCACTCCAGCCGCCGGTGTTTCTCCTCAGCAAAGGGAGAGTGCTATTAACACATTGCAGCCCTGGCAGGGAGGATGTTTGCATTGTCTGGCTGCATGGTCGCCTTCGGAGCGAAGGGGGAGCAACCCGCCGCTCCGAGCCGTCGTGGGAAGTCGCTGCCTCCCCCCCTCCCCAAAGTTTCCTCATCCCTTTCACCCGTGTAATGAACACGCTTGTTGCAAGTGTCTGGGAAAAATGATTGGAAAAGTTCTTTGGGGGAATTAATGTCCCTTGCTGGGGGAAGGACGCCGGGTGGTCTCCCAGGCTGACACCCAAGCACAGCCGGCTGCTGTGAGCGGTGGGGAGCGGGGAGAGGCGGGGGACAGCAGCGCAAGGGTCTCCGGCTGCTGGTCTTGTTTGCTTTTTGGGGGGGAAAAATGTTGTTTCTGTCTCCTGAGGGGAGTCTGAAAACATTCCTCTGGTGCTGAAAGTGTCCTTAAGCTGTTTGCAAGGTGAATCTATTTTAGGCATGAGAATACATTTGCCTTAATGCAAAACTATTTATAGTCTCCATAAAACATTTCTCTGACTCGCACGGTTCTGGATTTTCACCGACAAAGTGTCAACAGCTCCATCTATGCCAGAGCCCTGATGTTTGTACGTAGAGAAGGAGCAGTGGGGGGGAGAAAGAGACTGGGAGGCTTTAATTACTTTATCACGGTAGTGAGTGACCAACTTTAATGAAGTGACTCCTGTTTCGCTGCAAGTCCTTGCGGACCCGACCTGCCATGCCTCTCCATGAGCACAACGCGAGCTCAGAAATGGATTGAATTCAGGACAACTTATCTTTAGCTCTGCTGGGGTCCCTGTGAGGAACTCGGAGGGGTTGCAGGGAGCATCTTTCCCAAGCTGGGGGACCCCAGGAGGTCCATTGATGGCGTAAATCCCTCTTCAAAGCATCCTCCTCCCCTAAAAAAGGCAGATTTCCTGGAGTTATATTTCCAGTCTTGGGCTGCACTCAGGCAGGGAGAGGTTGTTTCTAGCAGGACACCAGCTCCGGGAGGATTTCCCCGCAAAGCTGTGCTCAGCCTGGCAAGCACAGCCAGCCGGGGCAGGAGCTCCCAGGAGACGGACAGCTCGGATGCGGGCTTGCCTCTCCCAGCATCCTGCCCCTCTGCCGACACGGGCTATTTAAAAAGCCTGCAGTCTTGTCATTATCTGAAAGGATCTGGCCATCCAAATAGATAAAAGAAATAGCTGCATTCCTAAGTGCATGGGGAGATTTTGTAAATGAATGCTTCTGTGCTCGACCCCTTTTATGTGACTGCCTCCTGATACTTTCTTCTTTAATTTTAATTATTTAAAAAAAACAAACAACTGAGCAGAAAGAAGGTTACTGAAGGTCACAATACCATTTCAATGCCAGTGCCACTGTCTGATGAGGTCCCATAAGCACACAGAGGGGTGTCCGCTGACTGCTCCACTTGTATCTAGGACTAGACCTGAATTTATCGGCTCAGGTCCTCTTGAGTTGCAAATTTGCTATTGTAGGAGCTGCAGCATTTTACCCCTGAGCATACCAAAAAAAGCTGATGCTTTTGTTCCTCTCTGTTAAACACATAGGGCATTTTAGTGTATTAAAATCCCTCATGGCCCAAGTTCTTAACTGCTCGGACCCAAAGCCTGGTAGAGAAACAAGCAACCTCAGTACTGTGTTGGCAGCTCTTGAAAGTAGGCACTGGATGTACAACTCTCTTGGAGACAAACGGGAGCCTCTAGGAAAAGGTCTGATGTGCCAGTGAAGCCCCGGTGAGAATCATCTTCACCTATTTCTATCTGGGTCATTTCAGCTGTAACATTTTGTTGACAGCCCCCAAATCTATCTTAACAATTGACAAGTGTAGTGAAAACTGTATTAAGGTTCATGATCGATGAATACAAGCCTGCTAGGAAACAAGGGCTAGGAGCAATGTCATTTCTCTCCCTTCCCTTCAAGGCATAAATGTTTGTGCTTACTCCAAAATTGTAAGCTCTTTGCAAAGGGACTACTTCATTCCGTACCTCCACAGCACCCGGGTGAGGGGGTTCCTGGCTGACTGGCAGATGATAAATGACAGGCATCATATTCTGGTGTGATTATGCACGTTGACATCCCGTACACAGGTCAGGTCCTCAATCAGTGCCGACACGCATAACTCCATTAAAGTCAAATTGCAGCAGGACCTCCATTCTCTCTCCTTCCATCCAGGGGAGCGCTCAGGGATGGCGGTGGGATCCAGCCCACCCTGAGGACCCGTGGTTGGTGTGTCAGAGGTTTGGGATCACGTAAAGCACTCGGCGAGCTGCAGAGGGCAGGGGAGCCCTGGTACCCTCCAGGGAAATGTGGCGCCAGCTTCTGCTGTCAGAGACCCATAGCTAGACCAAGGGGGGCCTCCAGTAGAGTTATGTCAGCATGCTGTCCTCCCAGTCACAACCCGCACCTCTGACTGTGACCAGAGCCCATCACTTTCTTCTTCCTTTGAGAGAGGTCCAGAGGCTGGCAGCTTAGAAAGAAACCCGTGTCTTCCCTCCCACTGAAAGGCTCATTAACTGCGAAGGCTGATGAGCGATTCGGTGCATCTTAAAGAAGATGGTAAGGGTGTCAGCGTAGACACCTCTATTGATCTTGCTGCTATTTTCCCTGGGCACAACAGGCTGACACAGGTGTCTCTAGACAAGGAAAGACAATTTTGCAACCATCCCCTCCATTTCGCCTGTTTGACAGGGGTATGAATGGGGGGGTGTGGTGTGTGTTTTGGAGCCTCTTTGTCCTTCTTGCTGCTTTCTGCTCTTTGTCCTCCCATAAGCTTTCCCAGGCATGGCAGCGGCACTTTACAACGCGGTGCTACACTGGGATCAAAATTCACTTGTCAAGCAGAGAAAACCACGTATTTACTGCAATTCTGTAGGTCACCTTCATTCTCAATCATATATGCACTAGCTTGTAACCTGTCTTCCTTCAAGCCTACGGTCACCCTGACGTCTCCCCTCGGAGGGGCACGGCCGGGCAATGGAGCTCCCCAGCTAAGTGGCTGCTCCCTCCAAGGCCATATTGATTAGAGGAGCACCGCTCCTGCGGCTGGCTGCAGGTCTCAACGTGTGGGGAAATTTTTAAGGTGCTCCGTGTGCGTGGGAGAAATGAGCGGTGTTTGCTGGTCCCTGTGGAAATGAGGCTCAGTGAATTCCCCTGCATTTTTCCCCTGTTAATAGCAATTTTCCCCAGCGCTGCTAATTGCACCCTGGGGAGAAGGTGAAGGTGGGCTTTGCGAGGTGTGACGTATGGCTGGGTAAAAGAGATCCTCTTCGTTCACGGAGATACTAGCTTTTTACACACGACTATAACTCTTTGAAAAGCGTGAAAAATGTTCTTGTAAACAGTAAAAAAGTGTGTTTACAATGTTCTTGTAAAAAACACCCTTCCTCATCTCTGTAGTACTTAAGAGTTCCTTGAGTTACAAAAAGAAGCATATTTAAAGGAGAGTATAACTAATTCAACCTTAGATACAAAAAGGGTCCTAGCATGGTTCATGGGACCAAGCTGCCTTCTTAGCTACTTTTTAAAGCAACAAGCAAATCTGCTCTGATTTAGGGAGGGGATTTGAATCCTGTTATAACAGCTTGGCTCTGCACGCAGTGGCCAGCCAAACAGCATTGTAATCCACTTTTTATTGCCAGCAGGATTCAAGTGCTATGGTGCATTATACCCCCGTGAGATTTATTTATTAATTTGGCGCAAGGGAAGAGAGGGAGTTTGACACCTCCTCCTGTCAACCCTTAGCCGTCCTCAGCCACCCTCTCAGCCCCGACACCCTCAGATTTTCTGTGCGGGGCTGTGATTTGGGGAGCCCAGGTGGCATTTGGCCCTAGTGTCTAGCAGAATTTGGCGAGCCAGGCTGCAAAATCCTTTCGTAGGGGTGCGGAGGGCAGCAGGCAGCACTGCTTTACCCCCCCGCCTTCAGCCCTGCCTCTGTCTGAGGGGGCTTCCGTGGGCAAAACTGGAACCCGAGTTGACCGCGAGCGCTCTGGGAGCCTCCATCCGTGCACCCGCAGCCGCCCGCAGGCACGACCACCCCAGGGGCTCGCCATCCGCCGCTGCCTGGCCCCGGGAGCTCCCCCCTCCCGTAACTCATTACCCTTGAGCCCGCAGACCCACGCGCCTGCACAACCCACGGGCCCACGGCGTGGGGCAGCACGGGCTTCGCTCCAAGCACGCTGCAAAGCAAGGCAGCTCCGGGCTCCAGCGTGGCGTCCCAGAACCACAACTACAGCATCTCCTCAGAGGAGGGAGGGGGAGGAAGGAGAAGAGCAGCCACCTCAGAAGTTTCTGTGTTAATATGCTCCGGCTTCCTTCTCCCCACCTCCCACCCCGGACCCGCTGCCGAAAATTAATTACCGCTGGCGCTGCCTGTCGTGCTACAGCTCCGGAGGTGGGATAGCGTGGGTAAGCATCGGCTCCTTTCCTACCCACATTTGATTTTTGAGGGTGAATTTCAATAATAAACCCGAGCTGGTTGCAGGCCGTTTCAAGTCAGATGTTATCAATGGGAGACGGCGCTGTCGTTATAATATTGAGAAATGCCGCTCTCCTCGACAGGGTGTTTGACAGCAGCGTGAGGAGTAGCCATCAGGCACCACCACATATCACTTTCTAGTGCTAATCTAACTTTGATACAGCTCGGTATACCAAGAATTTCTCAGTGCAACCCTTTGGGTTAGACGTAACGGCCTAAATACCTCCCTCAGAAGCAATACTGCCCCAAAAGCAAATTCTGTGGCGAGCACACGGGGTGTGGAAAAAAAGAGGGATGTTTTAATGTAAGCTTTGATTACGTGAGATAAGTGGTGAGGTCTCAGTCTGCTTTTCAGCAGATCTAAGTCACACACACGAATTCCCACAGTTGGCATTAACCAGTACATGTTGCTGGTTGCCTCAGTAGAGAAGCCAAACACTGAATATGGTCCTGCAAGTCCCAGACGTTAAAAAGTTCCAGGCCAGGTTCCCAACTGTGAATTCTGCCTCAAAGTCACAATTTACAGATAGTATAAATTCTTGTTTAATCATTAAGATGTTCTCCTGGTACCAAAGACCTCCCAGCAGACTTTTTGTCTCAGAGACCATCTGAGGTTCTCAAGTAATCCAAAAGTTGAGTTTAAAGGAAGCACAGCAGATCCTGAGAGCTCCAGTAAAGCAAGGGAAAGGAGCTGCTGTGGCTGCACCCTCTATACCCAGGGCTTTGGTGCTTCCTGTGCCGTAGGAAGCCCACAGTCCTTGTCCTGTCTGGCTCAGAGCTGAGACTTTGGGTCTCCCCGGCACCCCTAAAACTTGCCCATCACCATGGGCAATGAGCGCCCCTAAGCCTGGTGCAGAAGCGGGAAAACCTCTTAATTCTGCAATAACTTCATGGTGGGAAGCGTGAGGGAAACAGCCTTTACCCAGCTTTACCAGGGACTGAGCGAGGCGGCGAGGAGCATGGGAGACGCAGCCACGCTCTCCTGACTGCAGGAGGTTGGGGTGGTGAGGACCGCTGCTCCCCCGGCACGGTGGGATCCATGACCACGGGAGTGATGACCGTGACGGGCTGCCCTCGGCACCTCTCGGTGGCATCGGCGCTGGCGCACCATGGCATGACATGGTGTGGCACAGCGCGGCGCAGAGTCACCATCCTCCTTGGAGCTGCTGGAGGTGGGTGCTGGCGGGCACACACGCTGCTGAAAAGAAGGGAATTCTTTCAGCCAGCTGAACAAGATTTAAGTAATACGCTGGGACCACTCTTGGTGGGGTTTTTGCAATGGAGGTTGTACGGCAAGCAGAGCCGAGCTGCCACGTTCAGCTTCTGACGGAGCTGGGGAGAGCCTGGGCCTGAGCTTGGGTCTGGCTGAACGTGGCAGCAACTTCCCAGCCCACCTCTCTATACACGTGCTGTATTTGGGAACGAAACGCACAGACGTTGAGACATTAAACACCTTATCAGACTACATTATTTTTCTTTCTTTCCATAGCTTGTCTCTTTTTGTTAAGCACTTTTTCTTCTGCTCTATTTTTCCTCCTCATCCTGCCCATTCCCTATGATATCAAAGTCTGAAAGCAAAAGATTCTCCTCATCAACAACCTAATTTTGGCCTTTTTTTACTCCCACTGAAAGGAAAGCGTCACTAATTTCACTACAGCTTTGGATCTCTTATTTTCCTCTAAGCTCCTTCAAAAGCAATCACCGTCATTCAATCCTCAGCCTGTTCGGTGCCATCAATTTACCTATTGACAGATGAAGTCCTGCTTTAAAATGATGGCCAGCAAGATGAGGAGAGCTACAAAAAGCAGGGAAGCGTTGCTGTCACCACTCGCTGATGCAGCTGCCGGGGGAACCCAAGTGCCTTACGTGCCTGCAAAAACCTTATCACCACCACGCGCCGGATCCGGTCCGGCTGGAGGTGCCACACCTGCCTGTCGCCCGCCCAGCACAGCGAGCCACGACCGCAATACCCTCACCGGCGCTGGCGAAGGAGAGTATCTTCCCTCTGCCTCGGTGCGGTGAAGCAAACCCGTCTCAGCAGCAACTGGGAGAGAATGGCAGAGACCTCCAAGTACTTTGCGTGTTTATTTTGGTGTACTTTTTTTAAAAGGTAGAAAAGTTTGAAACAACTTTGGAAAGGAATTAACCAGTTACTTCCATACCAGATGTAGTGCTTTCGGTTCTAGTCTTTTCTTCTAGAGCAATTTTGTTCTGAGTTGATAAAACTGAAATCCCTTCTCCTTTCAGGTTGGCATCCCAAGTAAAAAATAAATCACCTACACAGCTTTAGTGATGTTATGGGTATTTTACACATGGAAATATTAAGCTCCAGAGTGGTTGGTGAACTGCCCGTCAATCCCTGGGAAATGTGTGGTGGAGAAGGGACACAGGTCCTTGTGAATATCTTAAACACAAGACCACACACTCTCTCACATCAAGTGCTAGCTGAAATGGAAAGAGAAACAGAGAAATGGAGCATAAATGAGACAGAAAAAGATTAAATCAGTAATGTCCCCTTGTGCAGAAAACAAACACTATAGATGAGCAAGAAGGCAGCTGCTATGGAGCAGAAAAACCACATCAGCAGAGGATGAAAATGTTCTTCCACTCTCTGGGACTGCCATGTGGAAAATAAGCAAAGTAGTAAGTGAGAAAATGGAGTAAATAAGCACCACACAGGGTACGTAGGGCAGCTGTGGTAAAGGGACGGTTAAGTTCACCTTTAGGCTTTGCAGGAATGAGAGGCTCAGATGGAAATGGCAGGATGACAGCAAGTGTTCACTTCCTTCCGTTGACTTCTAACAGAGCCTAGGGAGATTACCTCAGCTATAGATTTTGATACTAGAAATGTTTAGAAGAGACTATTTCAGTTGGAAGGGACCTACAACAATCATCTAGTCCAACTACTTGACCAAGTGTGGTGATCACAGTAGTGCCCTGAACTCAGCAAGACCACTCAGGTGTTCAGTGTCAAGCATGTGCATGGATTCAAAAATATGAATGTTTTGCAGGATCAGACCCTTATTCGGACATACTTATTCTAAAAATTATCAAACTTGATCCAGCAAAAGACCATATGAAAAACCTGCTGGAGTCCAGCAAACTTATCTATCTCTTTTGAAGAGTCCAGGGCGGATTGAAGACATCTTCTTCTTTAATAGGGAAGTGAGCCTAGCTGTCTGGTGGCTACTCAGATGAGGATGCTTGGTTGCATGCAGAGATGTGTTATCTCTGCTGATTGGACACCCACAGTATGAAAAGGCACGTTACAGACCAGTGGGGCCAGGCTTTGCTTGTGGGGAAGTACAGTGAGTTCCCTACTTGTACTACTTGAGAGCTGAGGACATCTCTGAGATGCAACATCTTTTGGAGTCTAGGATCAATGAGATGAATTGTCCTCAAAGGAAGACTGCCTTTCTTGCCACTGACGATCAAGCAAGCCAGGAGACTAGCTTGGGATGGAGATGGCATTTTTATCTATCTGAAGTTAGATGAAATGAACCCCACCAATACCCTACAGTTCCTTTGGCTTATGCAAAAGAAACCTCAATCAATCAGGATAATTGTCTCCTTAAGATAAATCCAGAAAGTTTGGGTGCAGTGACATCAAGTATTATATTCACTACTATTTTACACAGGTTAAGACAAGACAATTTTCTTTCTACTCCCCAAAAGCAAGCTTTGAGGGACATTTCCGGTATAGCAAAAAAGATCTCACAACGTAACTGCAGGGTGAGAGCTTTCAATGTATTTCTACCAGAAGGAACTTCTCATCAAGAAGAAAGTAGGGAATAACTTTTTGGACTAACTGACAGCAGAAAATTTCAGCAAGTGAATAGACCATGGATGCTGTAACAATTGCCAGGCAAGACAGAGGGACAAAGGGATCTTGGGGGACAAGCTGAACGTGAGCCAGCAATGTACCCTCGTGGCAAAGGCCAGCCTCATCCCCGACTGTGTTAGCAGGACTGTACCCAACAGGAGTGTAATTTGTGAGACCACATCCAGAGTACCCAGTCCCACCTGGGGCTCACTACCACAAGAAAGGCACGGACACAGAGGAGCGAGCCCAGTGAGGGGCACCAAGTGGGTCAGGAGGCTGGAGGACAGGATGGAGGAGGAGAGGCTGAGGGCTGCACTTGCTCAACCTGGAGAAGAGAAGGGAATTGCCATCTACAATTAACTAATGGGATTGTATAGAGAAAACAGAGCCAGACTCTTCCCACAGATGCACGCCGGAAGGACAACAAGGACCAGACATAAGCTGAAACAGGGGATATTTTGACTAGATATGAGGCAAAAAGTCCTTCTCATGGGAGTGGTGAGGCACTAGCACAGGCTCCCCGGAGAGGCCCTGCCATCTGTGTCCTTGGAGATTCTAAAAACTTGATGGGACCCTGAGCAACCTGACCTGTCTTTGCATTTGACCGTCCTTTGAGCAGGGATTGGACAATGTGATGTCCAGAGGTCCTTTCCCACTTGAATTGTTCTGACCCTGCAATCCTGTATAAAAACAGGATTGGTGTTTTGCTGTGCAAGGAGGGGTGCAGCAGTATAAAGGTCTCAAGAGCAGTCATTGAACGTTTGCATCAACAATCACCAAGCCAAATTCACATCTGAAAGACATACCTGAAAAGAATGAAGAATGGAGACAGACAGACATGTGGGACACACTCAGGAATCCAAGGGTCAGCACAGGAGACTGGGAGACTGACACCAGTGAAAAAGTATGGAGTTGTACCAGTTAGTTACACAAGTATCTGGTAATTTAAACTTGTCAGAAATACAAATCCTTACGGTAGTCCAAAGTCTGGGGGTATTACTAACTCATGAAATCAGTCTGGATTGGAAAGGGGGTCACTGTGGCAGATGAGGGATGGCAAAAGAGAGTAAGGCATACTTCAAAGTATGCTTTGGGATAAGCACCCTTATTGGTGATTACAAGCAATACAAAATAAACTCTGAAGGGGAGAGGACAGACTGTTCAACATCTGTCTGCAAAGACTTTGCACCGTGGCACAAGACTAAACACGTTCCTAAAGAGCGCTGAGTGGAGCAAATAACGTGGAGCAAATAATCCACTCTGCCTGTTGTTCTTCTTATGGGATGGCTGCCAGCAGAACAAATTTTCCCTGGGTCTATTCAATTAACTGCTTCATGATTACTTTCCCTCTATGGTAGGATCCCTAATGCTTCAGACCCACTTTTTGGCGTGCGAGCTGCGTTAATTAGCTGTGCAAAGAGGTACAAAGCAGAGAGGCTACTTAGCTAGTGTCATTTCTGTTCCCTGCCTGGATTCTGGGTCTGACCCCAGGCTTGATGGAATTTGTTTCTATTTATCTTGATCAGTGAAAGCCAGAGGTGCTACACAAATTTTGGTGACTTAGGATGAGATAGCATCACTAGAGGTAAATGCTGATTTACCAGTCCTTCTTAGGCCAGCTCATGGTTTGCAGTATGGAAGTCTGCAGGTGTTCAGTATTTTGTTGGGGCAGCTTAAATTATTGCCATCCCACATGACTTTGTTGGTCCCCTAAAACCCATCGTTGCCCTGGTGCAGGGGCAACAGAGGGGGAGATAAAGCTTGGTTCTCATGCCACCCCCAACCCATTTCACCAGCCTTGATAGGTTTATTAAAAGAGTTTATATTAGTATGTCAGATAGAAGAGGCAGCTGAAATGCAGGCACATGTTCCCCTTTGCTGCCTTGGCTGTGGGAACGTGACTCCCGTCAGTGGCCGTGCAGGCACTGGGATCAGGAATGTCCTAGGCCACCGTAGCAAGCTTCACCAGAGGATATCTGATCGGAGCCTCAGGCATCAGTCCTCGAAAAATGTTTTGCTGGTGTTTAGTGTTTGTTGGCTTGGGGGAGGTGTTCATGTTTCATTTTCTCTCCTCATATTCCTACAAAATGGTTGTGATGTGGTCAGGGGCTTGTCTGGCTCGTTTAGTTTCCTCTCTGCCATCGTTTTGGTGAATGTTTTTCGGGGACCTCTTTACCCCTGTTGAGTCAAGCAGTATCCCATACAAATAGTTGCCTCAAGACATGTAGCCAGGTTTAGACCTCTCATTATCTGTGCTTTTGGGTCTTCCTGAAAAGACATGTTTTCCACGGCCACATGCCAACCTCGGCAGAATGCAAACTCAAAGAAGGCAGCGGTGCGGCAGGAGCACGTTCCTTACAAATAGGGGTGTGTTTACTTGCAGGCAATTCATGGCTATGCCCAGGTCAAGATTTAAAGTGTGGCAGGAAAACAGACACAAATACTTGCAGTAATTCACTGTCGATTCATCTGGTTTCCCCCTGACAGCCAAACTGGAATCTTCCATCCAATTACAATTCCTGTCTGGAATCTCAAGGGTCTAAATCGTATGGGAAATAATACAGCTTTTAAAATAACACAAAACTTTTACTGGGTTTCTTCTGCCACAGAAAATATTTCAAAAAAGAGACTTAAAAATGTTAAGGTCATGCAAGGTTGCACAAACATAACCACTGGTTTGTAAATAACTGATTATAAAGACTGAATTTTCTTTCAGGCTGTTGGTAAAAGATGAAAGCACTATCAGAAAACAGATCTGAAGCCAGCTTAAGCTCCAGGAGCTTCACAAAGCAACTGGAGATAATTTAGTGTTGTAGCTAAACACAAGCTTACTGGTGAGGTATCTCTTAATAATTTTTAAGCTTTTAATGATTTTTTAATAATAAGCCAGCAAGTAGAAATCAACAAACATCCCAGTTCTCAGATAAATCCAGGCTGTGTCTGGGTATGCTGCCTATTTGGTGCTTTAACTAAGCAACTTTAGTTTGCCAGAAGCCAATCAACAGCCTATAGCAAGAGAATTCAGTCTGATGAAGCAGGTGTTGGGCAAGGGAAGACCTTTTCTTTACTCACTCATAGGGAAAATTAATTAAAGCAGCCTTTCAGCATTTTTTGTAATAGTAACTTTTGCTTCTTGACTTTTACAACATAGAAGAAACTTGCAGATCAAATAGCTTCTGTGTTGTTTTTCATGGAAAAAGACCTTCATACTCTCTCTACAGGCAAGTCACGCAGTGGGTTGCAGCCAGTTCCAGTCCTGGCTGACCCGTAATTACAGCTCAGGTGCTCCAGTAAGACCTGTGCCACCTGGTGTTTGCAAATAGCTGAGTGTTGAAAGATGAGCGAAGGCCTCATCCAGCCCTCTGCAGTCAAGAAGTCCTACAGCCTAAGTCCAGTTTTGCAGATAATTTGTAGGGGAACAACCCTACCTCTTGGTGGGTATCACCAGGCTTCCCCAAGACCCATCCAGTGAGCATCTGCTCCTGAGTTCATGGGCAAAATGGGGCTGAACTCCCTGGCGAGCACTCAGTGATGACTGACCCAATGCTCTGAGCCCAGGCTACATCTAACGGTGACCGAGAGTTTGCTATGCTTACCTCTGTACCCAAACCTGCTTTCCCCCTCCACGTACAAACACAGCCTTGGAGCCCACCAGCAGCACCGGCAGGCCGCCTGTCTCCTGACCCACTCGCCCCAGGAGCTGGGCTGCAAGAAAGGATGGAGCAGGGACGCAGCAGAGGCTGGGTACGAGCCAGGCTGAGCTTAGCAGCTAAATAGCGGCATTAGGCGGGTGCTGTGCCTGAACTAATAAGCCTGCAGGAGACAGGATCTGTTCACTGCAGCATTCTGCCAAGGCGTGGGGATTTATCAGTCTCCAAATCCACATGCTGCAGCGGTCCATCGCACCGCCGGAGCTGTGGTGAGGACCAGCTAGCTGGGGTGCTCTGCAGGCACCTGTGCCTTGGATGTCTCTCTCTGTAAATGAGGTGGGGGACAATGTTCTCCGACATCAGTTAGGTGGTTTCGGATGGAGGCCAAAACAGTCAAATCTGCTGTAGATTAGGTCACTGTACGTGTGTGAGGGATCCATCCACAAACATAGTCCTCTTGCTGTAAATGCTCTGAAGCTGCTGGTTCTTTTGGTGTCAATGAGATGGCGGGGGGGGGGGGAAATATGCTCTTTGGATATCACAGTTGGGCTGTAAATATCTAAGACTTAAAATGAAGATGCTGAAGCTTAATTGCAGCCACCTAAGTTTATAATTTTTTTACCTTAATCCCTTAATGATGATTATGCTGTAAGTAGAAAATATAAAGCATTTTTAGGAGCTTTAAGTAATACTTAGAGGGCCCATTAATCCACAGTTAATATGCATCCACCACTGAGAGGGAATGAAGCCATCATGCCGCCTCAGCATTACGCAGCACGCCGTCCCCGCCTGCCTTCAGGAGGGAAGCGGAGGATGCCCGCTCCACCTGGGACCACAGGAGGAGGCGGAGGTGGACAGAAGACAATGATCTGAGGTAGACACCATGAGGCATGTGCAGCCCCCTGACCTCCTTTTGCCATCATGCATTGGGGTTTTGGGGCAGATCTGCACCAACATCTTGACTTTTTCTGTAACAGAGACAGCAAAGTTGGTGCCTTTTACTCAGCTTCAAACCAAAGTAAAATTCAGCCACCTAGGTCAAGGATGAAGGTAGTGCTTTGAAAAAGTGTGTGTCAGTGCAGCAATATCTGTGCTTTACCCTGGCAAATGCAAAACCCTTGGGAGGTCATTCTTAAATCATGGAGGCTTCACCACACCAATGACCCAATAAAAAAATAAATGCATGGGAGTATTCACCAGCCTTAACTTCACTGATAACAAAAATGTTCTTCCTCACTTTGAGTTTTCTTGGTGGTTACCCATGCACCACAGTGGTTAGACTGTGCCTCATTCAGTCCCAAGCATGAAGAGATCCCACCACGGAAGCGGAGGCAGAAATCGCAGTGTCTGCAGTACAGCCAGCCAGCCTCAGGGCTTTAATTCCAAGGGAGATTTAATTGCCTTAGAAAATGTCATGCGGCAAATCAAAAAACTTGTCAGCTCAGTGATCTTCATGAGGTTCTTAACTGGCAGAAGATTCAAGGGGGTACTGTGCACTGCCTTACGACAGGATAAAATGACAATGGAGGGGCACGTCAGGCAATAGTAGATGTACAGGTACTGTGTGGTAAAAGGCAAGGTCTTCCTTTGTCCTACCAGGGAACTTAATTTTCCACATACTTGTCACCATAGGAAGCGAGTACTGAGGCTGCCACCATCCCAAACTGGTTTTGTTTTTTTTTTTGTGTATTATTACCTTCACTTCCAGTGTGCAAGGTAAGGCTGAGGCCATTCGTTTGCTGGCCAGGCTACGTGACCAGCTGAATTGCATCTCCAAAAAGGCGCAAATCCCATCAACCCGGGGCGGCTGCTTTAGTTGCAAAAGAAAGAGAGAAGCAAGAGCAAGAAGCCTGCCTTTCTGGTGGGCTTGCCTCTCAAACCCAGTCCCAAAGCTGAAGAAGGAAAGAAATGCATCTGTTCCAGGGGGTAAATCCTTCTCTGGACAAGAGTGGCAGGGGTGTACGGTCCCCCAAAGTCCCAAGCCTGGGGCTGTACCCTGCGGCTCAAGCACGGTTGGTACCCTGATGGGAAGCGACCCGTGGTGTACGTACAACATTGGCAGCCACTCTAAACCTCATGGCCAGGTAACAGGGGGTGTTGACAGGTCATCCTCAAAATAGAACAGCTTGCTGCAAATCGGCCTCCTCCTTCCTGCTCTGTGCTGCCCTCATCACTAGTGTGGACATATCCTCTGCACCTCCTCTAATCCAGAAGCTATGCCTGGGGAAACAATAAATGTCATACCATGATGTGATGATCCTGATTTTCCAGAATTTTTATCTAAGCATAATCCATTGATGGTATTTAATTACCATAAAGCAGCTGCCTTATAGCAGCGTCCAAAATACATCTATTTGCCTTAATTTTACAGTATGGTAATTTAACTACCAAAGACTTATTTAAAACATATTTACAGACTGAAACGTCAGAGATGCATCACTTTTTCATGCCCAGTAAATGCACCCACAATAACCAATTTGGTATTTAATTAGCTTGCTTATGAGCTCACCTCTGAGAAAAATTATTTCAGAGAACGTGTTAGCTATGATGTTTAAGCAGGTTCTCAGAGAGAGGATGTGCTAGCTGCAGGTCAGCAACGATTTTTTCCCTTACTATGTTGGGGTGTTTTGCCGGTCATACAGGCTTAACATAGTTATGGCCTTCACATCATTTTTAAGTTAAGCTATTAACCACACAGAAAATCAATATGCTATAGAACAATGTTAATTAAGCCAACCATAAATCAACCTTTCTGTAGACACAGCAGGTACCAAAGACTTTCATAAAACTCCTGGCCTGTCACGATGAAAGGAGAGGAGACAGTTACCATGAACAACACATTTCTGTGCATCAGATCTGGGTTAAGCAATATATATAGGCTAACAAATATTAATTGGGAAGGGAATTTGTGTCTGTCAGGACCTAGCAACAGTGTGATCCTTCAAGGGTTCCTTCTGCTGTAGCTCCCTGGACAAGACAGGAATTGCACAAATTAAATGGCTCTTCCATTTCTGCATCGTGCTCACAGATCTAGTCCTAATGGGAAGTTCAGTGCTGGTCCCTCAAATGAGGATCCACCACCACCACTCCCCCCAGGATCACTGAGCTGCCTCTTGGCCACCAACCCCAGGAACCTCAGAGCATCATGTTTGTGTCTTCTTTGGCCTGAACAAAGTGGGAGTCGCAGAGCATGTTCATCCATCACTGAGGAGAGCATCCGGAGGGAGCCTGCGAAGCTGGTGGCAGGGGCCGGGGGAAGGAGGAATACCGTTTAGAAACTTCACTGAGATAACACAGGGTGAAGCTTTGGTGAGGGTACAGTGAAATTTTCCTGCCTCCCAGACCTAAATGTTGACATTCTTTAAAGCTCAAAGAGGCTGTTACGGTAACATAACCAGGCCAGCTGCACAAATCCAAAGCCAAGATCCCTCCTTAGGAACTTAAGTCCATAACTTCAGCTCCCTGATATCTTTGAGAAAGACCTCTAGGTTAGATACAATGACTTTCATTGATAGAGATCACTTGTCTATGGCAAAATATGGTATTTTTAGAAATGGTACTGTCAGCAGAAAAAAAAGCTACATTTGATTACCCTTGGAAGGGCTTTGGGGAAGCTGGGAAGGGGCTGTTCAGTATTTTCTTTTTCGTGAATGTTAATGAAACAGCAGCAACTTGAGATCCCACACAAAAACCTGGAAATAAAGTATCCCCTCGCTCCTGCTCAGGAGAACTTTGATATCCCCACAGAAACACTGTGTCTGTCGTAAAAAAAAAAAAAAAACAGAGTACGTTTGCTGGGGGCTGGAGGGGAGGCAATGCAATAATCCCAGAAAAATCAATTACAGCTGATTGACAACAGAGTTTTGCATTGATCCGGTGAGACTGCCCTTCCTCGGGGTAGTTTTGCAATAGCCTTACGGTCCCTTGATGCTCACCGCATCAGCCCGGTCCCTCCACGGCGGCTTCCCCCCAGGCTCCTCTCCCTCCCAGCTTTTGCAGGTGCAGTGACAGCTCATCTCGAACTGCTGGATCAGCACTTCTTGCCCCCTGAGGTTTCATGAAAGTCACCCCAGCTTGCAAAACCACTGACTGGTGCCTCAGCACTCTGTAAAAGCCAGAGACGTCTGCACACACCGCTTACCCCCCACAGCAGAGTCCCAGCTCTCTCCACTGCTTTCCCACAGTAGCTGCAGCATCTTCCCACTGCCCCATTTTGCCACATTGCTCCTTTAATTCTCCCCCAGTCACATCCCGACCCCTCCGGCTGGTTTCCCGATCCAGGAGCGGGCAGAGAGAACTCTCCCCACAGAGCATCTGCTCCTACGGGCTCCTGCAGCAGCCCTGGTCATCCCACACCAGGGACATCTTTCTGCTTTCTGCTCCCGCAGCCTCGGGGGTACCAGCCTGGGAGTGTTACAATGCCTCAATGCCCCACTTCTGGTCTAATTAAATATTGAAACTCCCATTTCAGGGGACTGGATCTTCTTGTACGTCGTCTTTTTTTTTTTTTTCTTTTTTTTCTTTTTCTTTTTTTCCCCCCCCCTGCAGCAGAGAGTCCATGGCTCATTGGTCTGGAAAATATCATGCTTGTCTTTGGCAAATAGCCTGGTTTTCATAAAATGTTCCTCAAGTAGAAACTCCCGGTCTGCTTATTAATACTGTTACCCGTGTTGTAGAGCCGGAAAAACCAAGGCCTTTCTGAGGTCTGCAACACAGAAAGGAGAAAGCCCCAGTCTTTTCCTCCTTTTTTCTTTATGGAGGCATTCATCCTTGGTAATTCCGTGGGATGAGGGATGAAGTTTCTTTTGAAATTAGGGAAAGTCTCAGGGGCTCAGCACTTACAGGTTCACACCTCCTATCAGCAGAAAGAAGGGGCTTTTTTTGAAGTTGATCAAAATACATTTCATTTTGAAGTCACAGAAAACCATTAATTATGCTGTTTTCAGAGATAATCAGTCTAGGCACTTGCCACATACAAGAAACAGAAATACAGTGCTAAAAAAAAAAGAAAAGTAAATGTAAGTTGATAGTGTTTATAGCCAGAAAAGGTGCTGGTTGAAGGACAGACACTATTCCCTATCTCACTCAAAATACATGAACCAGGAGCTTTGTGAGGACATTTCAACTCCTGATAGGACCGTTGTGCCAGCCCCAATGGTCTAGAAAATAAATTCAGAAAGTTACTTTCAAGTCTGTGTTGCATCATCTCAAGATTACATTAAACTTGTTATCCAAATCATAGAAAAAAAAATAAGATGCTGTTGAGTCTCCAGGGGCAAAAGTGCAAATTTCATGCAAGATGCCTTAGGTTTGTCCCTGAGGGCAGCGCCTGGACATCGCCTGTGGGATGCTGCCTTCGGGCTACGCACCACCACGCTGGTGGTGGTCATGGAGGAGAGACCTACAGCAAATACCTTTTGCTGATTAGACCTTATTGCAGCCTTTCAGTGTTTTCAGAGGGCTTGTATGAAAGATGGGGACAGACTTTTTAGCAGGGCCTAATGTGATAGGACAAGGGTTAATGGTTTTAACCTAAAAGAGGGTAGGTTTAGATTGGACATAAGGAAGACATTATTCATGATGAGGGTGGTGAAACCCTGGCCCAGGTTGCCCAGAGAGGTGGTAGATGCCCCATCCCTGGCAACATTCCAGGTCAGGTTGGACGGGGCTCTGAGCAACCTGATCTAATTGAAGATGTCCCTGCTTACTGCAGGGGGGTTGGACTAGATGGCCTTTAGAGGTCCCTTCCAACCCAAACTGTTCTATGATTCTATGGTTATTTAAGAGGAAGAGGGAAGTTTTGACTGAATTAAATCTGTGGTAGAATTTTCTTAAGACTAAATTACAGATGAGTTTTATGTTCCTTTTTCACAATGGTGAGTGCATTCTGCTCATTTCCTTGAGATTTTATCCACCTTTGAACAAGAACTGGAGAATGGAAAGTGGAAGTGGGACGTGGTTTCATTACCAAAAAGGAGGACTGGGTTTTGGTCCCTTCCCTTTGGACGGGTATGGTCACCTCTCCACGGGACAGGTGCCAACCCTGGGGCAGGAGCAGGGCAGGGTGGCAGTCTGGTGGCAGCAGCTCTGAAGCTCAGCCTGGCTTTTTGGGCATTCTGCAAACTGAGCTCCCTGGAGAGCAATGGGGTTAATTGTCCTGCCAGTGGTCAAATCTGCATTTTTCTGATCGCTCAAATTCACAGGGAAACTGATGATAGTGCAGGGCTTGTACTTTTCTTCTGTCTTTTTCTTCCCCTTATTATAGCAAAGTGGTCCACTATTAATGGACATGCATTAAACTGCTTGGCACAGCATGTTCAGCGCTGAGAGCAGGAAATCATCATTTCAGGGCCACTGCTAAGAAAACCTGTTGAAGCGTCTTGGGGCAGAGTGAAAAACTAGTACTCGGGGATTAATTATCTGGAATGTAATGAGGCCAAAAGCCAGGTAGCAATTAAATGTCTGTAGATGGAGAGAGTAGTTTCATAATAGACTTCAGTGGTGAGGCTGGCTTTAAAAGTTTCTGCTGTCTCATCTCAGTCTGTTACCAGTATTACAATTTTGGGGCTGTGCTGTGAACCAGATTTCTGAAGTGATCTGCATTGCAAACTCTTTTGGGGGCTTATATTTGAGCTGTGACATTTCAAAATTAGGCTCAGGTTTCTGCCAAATTGGAGCAACGAAGACGACGTATGTGTCGTGTGCATATGTGCATTTACACACATCCATGTATAAATGGGTTGCAGACGTGATTTTTTCCCAGGGTCCAGGGGTTGGTGGGTTATGTCTATACTGATAAATATAGAAAGAGGGATGGGGAGCAATCTCTTTCCTGAAGCTAAACGTCAATGACTTCAGTTGGTTAGGGTTAGCTCTTGCTACAGCAACTTCACCTTGGAGAGGTGTAGCTGGGCTGGTGTAAACAGAGCCAGGGAGTGAGCTGATAATTCGGGCACGTGGATGATCAGCAGTCCAGTGCTGGGGTTCACTACCTAATCTTCTTTTGCTGGACATATAGCCATGTATGCCTCTGCACTGAACATACCCAGCTCCAGATGCTGGCTTTGGGCTTTGGGCTCATCTGTCTGATGTAAGCAAACCATTTAACTGTGATGACTTCAGAATATTTTGGTGTGATTTTTGACCTTCTTAGTTTCACTTATATATGCAAATATATAAATAAAATTAGGTGGGTTTTTTTTTTTCAAAGCAAATTATACTTTGAATAAGTCAATAGGAAGTCATGGTTTTTTCGTGATTTATGTTCAGAAATATGTGAATAGTTCCTATTTAGTGCTTTTAAGATAAACATGTTGCATGGCAAAACTCCTGACCACTGTATCAACTGCCATATAGGTGTTTACTTTGCATTAGCCAAAATCCAATCCCATCTCCCATTTCATCCAGTCCAGTTTTTCTGCAGAGTTCATGTTTCTCTCTGAGTACAATAACCATATCACTTCAGTTATTGCTGTCATAGCAAGGAGATCAGACACGCTCCCTGGCTTCTCCATATAATATATCAACTCTGGTTATGTAAAATATTGCAATAAATTATTACATCAAACAGGATGCAGACAACAGGATTAAAACACTATGGCATGACACATATAATATGAAATTATAGGCACACTATCTGACTAGGTATGTGTGTATATATTAATTTGCATATGTAGCCTAGGAAAACATTTGAGGAATTGGAGATAATTTTATTTTTTAAATCCAGAATCAGAATATAACTACTCTGGGCTTGAGCAGAGCCCTTTCTTTCCTCTTACATAAAGGTTTTCTTACAGCCATGGACCAGCTCTCCATCAAATATTTTGGTTTTTAAAGCTATAATGAGATCAGCCATAGCTCAGCTTTCCTTAACTCTCCGCAGGCTTGTATCAATGCAGACATTCATGAGGAAGAGATAATGGTTTAAAAGCTCTAATTTTGTTACCCTCTCTGCCATCTAAGCTGATCCTAATGTGATTAGGAAGGTCCTTTCTTTCTTAGGCAGGGTCAATTTGTCTCAGAGGAGG
>NW_010552295.1:4933-26487 GCF_000687285.1 Phaethon lepturus | reverse complement strand
GGGAAAGGAGACACTGAGGGTACCAGGGCTGGCTCCATGCTCAGAAATGTTATCGTGGTGGCTAGGAGACTTGTTAATGCAGTGTCCTTCACCACATCCAAAGGCAGGGGCGAGTGACCCACTTTAGTCATTCCTTCTTGATTCGCATTTACCTGGAAGCAACGGGCTGCCACGTCTCCACAAGCGCAGTTCATGCAAAGAGAGGGTCCCAAACCCGGTCGCTACGGTTGCACCAGCTCAGGCTGGGTTCATCACATCTGATTTATCGCACAGCCTCACCTCAGTGCGGTGGAGGACCACAAGAGTTCCTAAGAGCTCCACAGGAGCCTGCCAGAGCTCCTAATCATTTTCTTCATACACAGCCAGACAAGGAGAAGTTAATGCACTCATAAGTGGTGGCTTAAGGTCAGAAAATACCAGAATGGCCCCATTCTGAGGGCCATTGTGAAATGATAATAGTAATGGAGACAAGGAGGAAGCCCTAAAGACATGTTGCTGCAGTGTTGGCCAGTGGGCTGAGGTTTGGCTATCAGCACAGGGAATGTCTCCTGCAGCGAGTCGCAGACCGAAGTGTCGGGGTGGGCTGTGGGGGTCACCCTGGTTTCAGAGCTGTGTGCCACCAGAGTGGGACAGGAGCAGCTGGGAAGGAAGGGCAGAGCTGTTGGGTGAAGCCTGTTGGAGAAGAGACACATAAGTGATGATGAATGTGCCTGTGGTCGGGCCATGTCTGCGCTGTGTTTTAGGACGGCCCTACACCAAGGAAACGTATGGAAAGGTTAAGGAGAAGATAATTTCTCTTCTTCTGCATTCACCTAGAGCAGGCCTGGGTGGAGAGAAACCCTGACAGGCTTTTGTGTGGGTACTTTTGTCCCACAGGGGACATAAATTACCACTTCCCTCTGCTGTAGCTCTCCATTAGAGGCCATGAAATAATTTTAAAAAGATGGTGTTACCCTATGCCTACAGCCCCCTTCTTCACCCCTGGCAGCAGGCAGCCGCTCGGCCACTGCCTTCACCATCACATCTGAAACATGAGCAAGGCTAACCTTCATCTGCAGGGGTTGAAGACCATGTGTCCAGCTCAGCCCATTTCCTCGGAGGACACCTCTTACAAAGCTAACATGCTGCTCGGCCTCATGCCAATGCGCTGCCCCAACCTCTCATTTTCTCATGCACTTCTTTTCTGGTTGTCCTGAGGCAAATCACAAAATTACCGTGGCAATTCCAGCTGCTGGTGCTCCACACTTCTTGCTGTCCATGTGGTTCCTCCACTGCAGACAACTGGTGTGTGGTGTGCATCAGCTCTTCAAACTGCACGGGTGAATGTTTCCTATCTTTTCCCTATAGGTCTTTCTAGCTGTAGGTCTGGGGGCTGTCATTTGGGCTGGTTGCACACCCTGCGTTTCCTCTGCATCGTGGTGGTGGATGCCACAGACCGGCTCTTTTGTTGTTTGTGCCTTCTACTTTATCTCAGCGTTGTATTGCAAGGTCCTTCCCCGCTACTGGATCAAGTGCAGAGGTGGCTCAGCACTGTGGACTAGCTTTTCTATAAATGGCACAAACACAAGTTTGTTTCCAAATGTGTCGTTTTCAGTATTTCAAAATGTTTCACTTCCTGCTTTTTTGGTCTTAGCTTTGGGTCATGTTTCATCTTCGTTTGCCAAACTGCTCTTTCATCAAGTGTGGGTCCCCCCATAGCTGGCATTGTTCAAACAGGATTTTCAGGATTAAAATACTACTATTGCTGAGATCTTATAGAAAGTGGGAAGTTTTTTCTTCATGTCTGATGCAGCTAGGTTTTATAAACTTCCAGTCAAATGGCTACTTACAGGCTGTGGCTCCTTGCCTCTTCTGTGGCACCAGAGCCCTGGAAGTGCCATTCCCATTTCCTTCATGTTTCAACAATGTTCCCAGGGGACTACAGTTTGGTTTATTTCACGCTAACAACCATTTTCTGGTTTCTTTTCCTTTCAATCTTCACTAACTTTCTTCCCCTGTTTGCACTCTGTGGTTGGGTTAACCTTGGCCGGTAACTAAGCACCCACCAGCCACTCGCTCACCCCCCACCAGCAGGATGAGAGGGAGAATCGGAGGAGCAATAGTGAGAAAAACTCATGGGTCAAGGTAAAGACAGCTTAATAAGTGAAGGAAAGAGAGGGGAAAAAAAGAACAAGTGATACAAATGTAGTCACCTGCCACCTCCTATGAGCAGACCGATGTCCAGCTGGTCTCCAATCAAAGACTACTTTGGAAAGTCTACCCACCGGGTTTATTGCTGAGCATGACATTATATTGTATAGAATATCACTTTGATCATTTGGGTCAACTGTCCTGGCTGTGTCCCCTCCAAACCTCTCGCCCACACCCAGCCAACTCGCTGGGCAAGCAGCGTGAGAAACAGAGAAGACCTCGACGCTGAGCAAGCACAACTTAGCAATAACTAAAACATCCATGCATTATCAACGCTGTTCTTGTCACAAATCCGAAGCCCAGCACCGTAAGGGCTGCTGTGAAGAAAGCGAACTCTGTCCCAGCCAGACCCAGTTGTCCTTATTTTGATTTCACTCCACACGCTCAACGACTCCTCCCTTTGTGCACAGTGCTCCTTTCTGGTGCCAAATACAAAAAAGATACCTGACTAAATGAAGGGTCCTGTTTTACCCAGTGGAGGGAAGTAGGCATGTCTAGAATAGATGCAAAAGCAGATCAGGAGGCGAGCCCAGAGGACTATGCTATTTACTTTGACTGTTAGGAGAGCCTATACTGACTCGATCATATGCAGATGCCTGTGAACCCGTGATGTTAGTTCAGATGAATCACACTTTTTATTTTACTTGGTTTTGAAACCTTTCTGTGATCTCAAAACTTTGAAACAGAGAATATAAAACTTTAACCAAATTTCTCTTTTGGAGATCGTAGATACTCTAGCCCAGCAGACTGCCACCTTCCACTACCTAAATGGTCCACATCTTCAAAGGTATTTTGTTTTGTGACTCTTACTAAAATCTGAATTCTTGTCCTTAAAAAGAGCCAACACCATGACATACTACGTACACCACTTTCTATTTGTGTACAAGTGGAAATACAACTCAGGCTGCTTTTTTTACCCCTATGCCTTTGTGGTAACCCCCAACACCAACAAATCATAAAGAAAGTGTTTTGTTTTCATTAGCTGTAGGGAGGATGAAGATTAAAAGGGAGAGCAAGAACAAAGAAACCGGATTTTCTTTTACTGGTCATGCTGGCTTTCTATGCTGGAGAGAGGAAAGTGTATCCCTCCTTTTCTAGGTCACTTTGTTGAGGCACCTTTTGCTATGCACAAAGAGATTCTGTAAGCAGGATATATACAACTTTGAAGTACAACACAGTTATTTATTGGTTGACACAGACAAGAGATAGCTGGCATTTAATGTGCTACCAGGCTAAGCATTAGTATGCTCAGTGTCCTTGATAAGACACCTGAACAGTCCTTGTTGGCCCAGCAGTCAGCCATCAGATAGGGAAGGGCTGGTTTCTGCTGCATTTGTGACAGGTCCTCAGTGCTCCTGAGTTTCCAGTTTCCAGCTTCCAGCTCTCTATGTTGCTGTCTAGGACTTTACATCTTCCCATGCTGGTGTTTTTCTTTTTGAATCCTTGAGATGTTACCTATTCCTATCTCTACAATCCTACCTCTGTTTGTCTTTTCACCTTTCTCATCTCATGAGTCACTGCTCTACAGACTTTCTCCCAGCTCTTCCTCAGCAGTCTGAGCCAAGGCTATGTAGCTGGGCTGAACCACAGCCAGGTGCTGGATCCCTGGATCACAGACAGCTACATTTCTAGGAAGAGAGGAGGTTGCAACTGTGTCAGGGCATAAGTGATTTATGGATAAGCAGATCTGCAAGCAATTTTTTGTCGGGCACCAAGATCAGCAGTGCTGGTGAGGAGGTATATTACAACTGAGAGGTCCTAGCATCATGCCAGACTTGCATATTGTGTCCCCCACATCTAGGGAAGCCCCGTGCAAGCATTTCAGACTGAACCCTTAGTCTGGCTGAGCCTAATTTCATTCTTCCCACCCTCTTCTGCAGCCACAGCCACCACCAGGCTCAGCTCCCATTAGCAGAGCAGAGACCTCCAGTACCTGGTCCCTCCTTTGGAATGTATTTTTCCAATATCTTCATTCAAGGTGTCCCCTTTTTCTCAGCTGGCTGTATGACACCCATTTGACACAAGCTGGTGTGTGGTGTGGTGACACAGAGCAGAGTAACTCTTCTGCAGATGATAGACTGAGATACCCAAGGTTTTCAGTGGTCCCTCAGTATATAGGGGATGGATAAGTTCCCATGACGGATGATGCCTTAGCCAGTGTAGGGGCAGGTTGTGATATTTCCTTCACCTGTCCATGAATATGACCTGTTGGGAACCCAGGGCAAGATTCAGTTCCTAAATTACAGTTAGATGTTATTTGGTCACTAACTCCAAAAGACTCACCTGATCACTTAGACACTGTAATAGCCCACCAAAGCTGACACTGAAAATGTACTAATGTGCCTAGTGTGCCCCTCTGCCCCCAAAGGGCTGACATCTTAGGACACCATCTTGCTCAGCTCAGCGTCTTCCACTTGTACCTCCCTGGGTGCAAAATCAGGCAGTCCCATGCTCCCCAAGGGACTACATCCTGTATATAATTTGTGAGCATACCCAACACAGAGTGACAGCACTGAGGAGAGGAGAAGACCCAACCCCCCAGCAGCAGCTTTCATCCACTGCTTGCAGAGCAACCTAGAAGGAAGAAGGTTCTCCCATAGTGGGGGAGCAGCATCTCCTACTTCCCACAGGAGTGCACTAATGGTGGAAGGGATCACTCTCCACTCTTTCTGTTGAAGCAAGGTCATCATGCAGTCAAAAACAGAAGCATCTTGAGCTAGAAGAAATACAACTCCATACCTACGTCTCTTGTGGAAACTGTAAACTGCAGTCTGTTTTCTCTTAGCTACTGTCTCCTGTAAAACACAATCCACAGAAACTAGGACTGGATCCTAAATTTATCTTTCCTCACGTCAGCGTACAAACTGTGAAAGCCTCTGCTGTCCCTGTATCTCCCTGCTCCAATGGCTGCAGTGGAGCTCTACTGGCTTTGTTCAGCTAAGAATTTGGGTTTATAACAGTTTCACCCTTTCCGTATGGTTCTTTTTCAAGATACCTGTTATGCTCAGTGCTGGAGAAATAACAATAGCAGAAGTAATGAGGGTGGCACAAAGGTAAACCAGCCAAGTGAGGTGAGAAATGCATCACTCCAGCGCAAATGAGACCTGTTCTGGCCACTCAGCACCTGCTATTCTCCCTGGAGCCGTGGCTCCTCTACCAGCAATGTCTACAAAACCTTGAGGTGCCGCCACTGAAACATGATGTCACCTGCAGACAGCTGAGCACGTTAAACTGAATGTGACCCTTCGCCAGGTGTCTGTAGTTGTGCTGATGGGATTTGGATGTATAATGAGAAGCCAAATTTACTTGAGATACCCTTGCTCCAGAGTGCCAGTATCAGGAAACAAATGACATAAAAGGAAAGTAATGTACTCCTATGCCCGTACTATACACTTAAGATTAATTCCCTGTAACTGAAACTGATTATTCACATAAATCTCACCCTGCTTTTAAGCTAAGACATAACCTCAGCTTAATTGATATACGTGCCTGAAGACAAAGAAATCAGTTTGGCACATCTAAAGAGCCTTTAGGTTTTTCACAGAGAGGGACCTTCCCTGGAAAACGAGCTTGCCTTTTTATAAGCTCAGGTTTGCAAACATGGAAGACATGCCTTTAATACGTACATGCCCTGGTGGGCTTGCAAAAAAACCATCTTCTGGATGCATCCTTACCATGGTCTCCTTGGTTTCAAACACCAGGCGCATGAAAACTTCCACAGATAATTAGAACAGAACAGAACAGAACAGAACAGAACAGAACAGAACAGAATAGAATAGAATAGAATAGAATAGAATAGAATAGAATAGAATAGAATAGAATAGAATAGAATAGAATATTTCAGTTGGAAGGGAGGTACAGTGATCACCTAGTCCAACTGCCTGACCAATTCAGGGCTGACTGAGTTAAAGCATGTTGTTGAGGGCATTGTCCAGATGCTTCTTAAAACACTGACAAGCTTGGGGCATCAACCAACCTCTCTAGGAAGCCTGTTCCAGTGTTTGACCACTCATTCCCATTCCCATTCTTTCCCTTGTCTCACTATTCCAGGATAAGGTGCTCATTTATAATTATTTATCATTTTGTACATGATCAAGACCTGTAGAGGTATCTACTGAAAGCTGGATATGCCACTTCCATTCTTACTTTACTGTTCTTTAACACTGCCCACCCAGTAAAATCCTCAGATCCAGGCAGTGCACAAATTAGGCGGGGAAGCTCACTTTACCATCTAACCTGCAGTGTGGGCATATCTGGACAAAAAAAACAGATGTGTGAGAAATCTCAGCCCCATTTCTGGCTGAGTAGAGTTTGCATGGGGTTAGCCATGTACCCTCACAAGCACAGCCTCCCTTAAAGCTCTGAACCAAGCAGGAGGGACAGCAGGGAGTCTGTGCTAGATTATGAAATGAGCTTGTACAGCAGGTTCACTGCACACTTATCATGACTTGTAACACACACACCTTCCGTGTCCTACAATTTATGTGCTAAGTATTTCTAATATAGCAACCACATCGATTTCAAGGGCAGTTTGCAGAGCGGTGTGACTCTTCAGCTGACAGGGAAGGTAAAGCCTGAATGCCCTCTTCTAGCCGTAGAAGAGCTGTGGTACGGCTGAGGAGTTGAAATCGGTCCAAAAGATCTGCTGACGCAACGTGCGCTTGAAAGAAGAGATGTTTTTTACAAAGTGCCTTATGAAAACAAACATGTACCTGACATGTAACTGCATCTTGACATAAGATGTCAAAAGAAAAGGCTTCCATGGGAAAGCACTTATTATTTTCCCTTCCAAATGACCGATTGCTTAGGAAAGGTGCCAAAAGATGTCCCTGAAGGCTGACAGTCTCTGTGCAACCATTAACCTTCAAGGGCTTGGGAAGCAGCACATGAACTCTGCTGATGTGAATTTCTGCCTCTCGCCTGTGCAAGCTGAGCCATCTCTGGGCGTGGGAAATTTAGGTATGGCTGTATTCACGAAGCTGCAGCAGACCAAGGCTACAGCACCGGCTTGCAATCATCCAGGCTGTGTGATGGCCAGCACTCTCCCTGGGTTTGCCTTGTGCCAGCAAGCGTTCTCATTGATGTTCTCAGAGAGACCAGGGACTGTTCCCACCAGGCACAACACAGAGGCCACGTTGTGTAAGAGGCAAGTTAGTTGAAACACATGGGCATAAGCTGTGCCACTTGTCTTCAGGGCCAGCTCCTGGCCTGTTTTACTGACCTGTATAAAGGCTGATAAATTAGAGATGAGATCTGGGTTTGAGGTCTGGACCTTGACCACCTGTGCCACTTGTTCCTTGGCATGGGTTCAGATGCCCTGTCTCTCTTCAATGAAGAGCTGTCTTTAAGACATGTTGTGTCACCTGAGCTGTGACGAGAGATCTGTCCCTAGACCTCCTTTATCTGGCACTTGAGGTGTTGCATATGAACCTGTGTACCTTTGTCCTTTAAAGGCTCCAAGCCATAGTGAAAACAGGGATGCTTGCTTTGTCACGTGGAATCTTTCACATGAGGGACCAGGTGATGTAGAGTTTATCAGCTAGAGGGTCAGTGTCAAGGTACATCTTCACACAGCAAAGAGAGGGTATAGAGGTACTCCAGCTGGCTAGCTGAGATCCTGAAAGCAGTCTAAGGTTAGAATGGGATGTTGATGGTCCTGTCTGATGGCCCAGAGAAGAGCAGAGATGTTATTAGGCGAGCCTAAATTCATAAAAGCATTAATGTGAAGATGGACATGAGGACAGCAAGAGGGCCATGTTTGAGGCAATGTGGGGACCAGCCAGTGCAAGTCCAGGCAGATGGATCAGGAAGAGACAGAATCAAAGGCCTGAGGGTGACCAGGAAGCTCAGAAGCCAAGGCAGAAGCAGGGTGGGATTTGTCTCAGCCAATTGTAGGAGCTCAGCTTGTTCACCCTCAACTCCCCTTACACACAGTGGAGAGAAATAGCCAAGTGATGCCAGAATCAGGACAATGCCAGACTGAACTGGGAAGGAAGTTTAGCTATAATTCTGCCACTCTACAAATTCAGATGGTTTAACAATCTTGATGCTATTTCATATACAGGTTTCTCTAATTTTTCAGCCTGCAGTCACCTGTGTACAGCCAGTAGCAAGGAACTCCAGCAAAAGGGCATTTTGCAAGTCAGTTTAGGTTGGTACTGGTGTCACTGATGCTCATTTTCACATCTGACTGTTAAGAAAGAGTTGTAGCTTACCTTGCTCCATATCTTAATGTAAATTTGCCTCTTAAAACTCTTTTTTACCTCATTTTCTCATCCTGAAACATTCACTTTCCTCTCATCTTCTGCCAGCATCACCTTGATGTCCATCACCTGGAGTTGTGACTGTGTCTCCCCTTTCCTGTTCTCTTACTGGCCTTTCTGCTCCGCTGCCCGGGTTGCATGGCTTGAAAAATAGTAGCCAGCCATCACTGTCACCAGGGTTCGGCACCTTTCTAAGAACAGAAGGAAATAAAATATTGAGCGATAATAAGTGAAAATGGAACACGGAGCAATATGTCAGACCACCACAATGCTGAGGTTCTTGAATCACAAGGGATTTTCTCCTTGAACCATCCTCATTTCACAAGTTCATCCATATAACTACTGGGTAACCACGGGCAATACCACACCCACAGCTGTTTAACGCAACACCAGGTCTTCTCCACAGCCTATTAATTTGGATGACTTCTGGCCCGTTTAAGCTGTGGCTGATTCAGATCCTGTACATCTCTGCTGCTGCTGATTGCCATTCTGATAAACAGCAGCAGAGCAAAAGGAAGAAAGCAGCACGGGCCTGCTCCTCCATTTACTTAATGTCTCCTCAATAGCACTGCCCCTGTAATATATCTGTCACCAATCAATACTTGATATAATTTTAGCGAATTGTGCTGGAGCAAGCCCAAAAGCTAAAGCAGATCTTCATATAAAACTGGCAGCAGGGATAAATGAGGAGAAAGCTCACATTTCCTCCAAATGAGGAAGCAAAATGGGGATGTGACTTGCAGGTCCAATTTTGCAACGTTGACCTCACAACCTCAGCTCTACCAGAAAGCCAAAGCAGTTCTGGGGGAAAGAGCATTTGTGATGAATGAGGTTGGACGGCAGAGATGGAAAGGGAGTGGGAGTATTCCCGCTGTAACTGCACCAGCACATTCTGTGGAAACAGGTTCTCCACTGCCTGCCATGAAGCTAGCTGCTCTCACCAGTGCTGACAAGACTCTAAGCAGGGATGAGTTTAATGATCTGCATTCTAAGATGGTGAGTACTGGGTCTGTTCTGGTTTGCAGTGGTGGAGGAGCTGTGCTCCTACAGCCATTTGCACTGGTCTAAGTGGCTGTGGATGGAAGAAAACAGTGAAGATAAGTCTTTTGTTGATCATTTAGTTTGTGGACTATGGTCTGAATCTGAAGCTGGTCTTGCCACATAGCTTCACACCACAACTTCGCAGAGCCTCCTGTTTGTGCTTCCCTGAGCCCATGAAAACCAGGCAGCCAGCTCTGCTGTTCTGCTGTAGAAGAAAGAGTTATAGCTCTGATTTTCCTTTCATTCCTGGCCAATTAAGTGGCAGTTAGCTTCTACAATTTTCTTTCCTTCAATACATGGGGCAATGCCAGGGCACTGTCTCGCACAATGTGAAATGCTTGGTGTGTCAGCGTAGGTTGCAGGGAGGAGCAACACCGCTAGATCTGAGACGGTTGGCAGAGCTGAAGGTCCAGGGTGCAGCTGGAGCACAGTCTTGGACCAGCGCTGAAGTGCTGAGCTACACGTGCATGACGTACAGCCTCCACGCTCTAGGGACAGGAGGGTCTGAGCAGAAGCCAAATACATATGTCTTGAGCTTGAGACTCTGCAGGACTGCTAGGGTCTAATTTTGCCTTCACACAGCTCAGAGTCAGATTATCCATGATGAACTTCAGTATTTCCCTTGAAACGTGAAAGCTATTCGTTTCCCAGCACTGAGGATGCTTTTGAAGGAGACCAGCTTTGTCACCTGACAGCAGGGACCGGTCTGAAATCAGCATCAGGCTAAGTGCACAGGAGTCTGCCACAGTGGCTGCTGTTGGGAGCAAACTGTCCTATCCACTTACCCTTTTGATTCAAGATCTCTTTGGTGGGCAATTTAGCTGTGGGCAATGATGGAGGGAAAAGGGCCAAGCAAGTATATGGCTAACTGCTCCTTTGTCTGTTTGAAGTCCAACGTGCAACAGCTAGATTGCACTTCCAGGTAGCAATGGGAGGAACCCAGTGCAAGCGGGAAGTCCTGCTGGGCTCCACAATTCGGGCCCGTAGCTCAAGCTCCTGTTGTCGTTGAGCTTTTCCCGCATGTAATTCTAGAAAGAGCCCTGGTAAAGGCAGTGTTCATCTCATTATCAATTCAATTTTTGTGAAAGCCCTGCTAGGGCTCTTAATTTCTTGTGTTAAAACAACAAATGAGATGACCCAACTGCAATCTCTAATAGGTATCATGGGTCAGTAATCATTCATCTGTTATAGTGCCTCTCACTCGAAGGACAGAGATGAAAATTTGTCCTCCTAATGGCAAGAGCTGTAAATTAGTTTTATTTCACTGTTAAATCTAGAGGCCTGAAAATTAGGATGACCAGCCTTCAGTTGGGAAGAAAATGTGTCAGCTCAAGAGATTTTCTGCATTAGGCAAACAGGCAGCACATAATCACCCATTAAACAGTCACAGAGGCTGTTTCCTGACACCCTTTGCTACTCCAAGTCATGACTCTCCTGCTGCACTGAACGTGGTGAAACCTTTCAAGTCTGATGTCCAGTACTGGGCCAGTGACCCCCAGCTCCACTTCTAGCCATGGAAGAGAAGTGAACTTCTCCTGTAGGTGCTGCATGGTCATTTCATCTTTCCCTGAAGATGGGGATGTTCAAAATAGGAATGATGAATTGCTCTGTGGAGGTATATCTTATCTTCATTATTAAAGGAGACCAAGGTGAGTAGCTCAGATGATTTGAACATGTTTATCTCCTTCCAGTACTTAAAGGGGGCTTATAAGAAAGATGGAGACAGACTTTTTAGCAGGGCCTGTTGCGAAAGAAAAAGGTTCTACCCTAGAAGAAGGTAGATTTAGACTAGATATGAGGAAGATATTTTTCACAATGAGGGTGGTGAAACACTGGCACAGGTTGCCCAGAGAGGTGGTAGATGCCCCATTCCTGGCAACATTCCAGGTCAGGTTGGACGGCGCTCTGAGCTACCTGCTCAAGTTGAAGATGTCCCTGCTCACTGCAGGGGAGTTGGACTAGATGACCTTTACAGGTCCCTTCCAACCCCAGCTATTCTATGATTCTATGATCTTTTAGACATAGACATTTAGACAAGACAAATCTCACCCAAAATTTATCCAGTGGTTTGTCACAGGTGTTTCTTCTTCTAAATAATGCTATCCTCTTCCTTGAAATTTTGCAAGCCCTGTGGGTCTGAAAGATGTTATTCTGAGTTACCATGGACATGCTGTGGATTTGGAAATTGCAGGGTAAGCCATCACTGCATGCTTATAGGGTGGAAAGGAAAGAAATGAAGGGTTTTAAAGACAGATGGAAGCTATGTTAACGGGGGCATGAAGGTGCCTAACAGCCTTCACTGAGCAAGCAGCTGCTGGTGAAGTCTCAGAAACACTTGAGTGGCTCCTCCTGGGAGTGTGGGTGTCTTTCTTGCAGTAACTACATACGTAATTCATGCCTTTGGCCGGACAGGCTGTACAAAGCACCACACAGCCATTCCCACTTCTTAAGCCTGGTCCCAGAGGTCTACTCTGAGCTCTCCTAGCCCCATACAAACCAGGAGGGATGTAATGCCCACCCTGACTGACTCAGCTTGTTACAGGGGTGTGCAGTTCCTTGCAGCAAAGCCGTGCTGTTCACCCCAGGGTCCCATCCCAACAAGGAGCAGGGACTGCAGGTGGGAGCTCGGCGGCCTGAGCCCTGGGCAGTGGAAGCCGTGCCGTCTCTCGCACGCGTGCACCCTGGCCCAGGGAGCAGGCAGGCAGCACCGCAGCGGGAGAGACGGGGAGCAGATATTCCCTTGGTGTCCCATCCACGAGTCGCCACGCTTTCTCCCTCCAGCCCTGGCAGCCCTTTGGGAATAAGGGGAGAGGTTTGTCCTGGGAGAGAAAGGCTGAAACACCTTTAATGTGATGAAATGAGTGGTCTGTCATCTTGTTCAATAACATGTCACACAGAAAGCTCTATAAAAAGCTCTCTACAGTAAGCTGAAAGTTAAAAAAAAAAAAAAATCCACCCTACTCTCAAATCCTCAAAACCCATAAGAGTATCAGAATAGGTGTACGATTATTCACTTTTATGATGTGCAAGGTATGGAGTATTGTACAGCCAGACAAGTTTATAAGAACATGTATTAAGCTGCCTGCATGGGGAGGCCCTGGCTGAAGTTACAACATAAAACCTTCCCACAGGACAAGTGGTGGCGGGGGGAGGCAGACGTTAAAGTGCAAACATGGCTTTAAGTAAGAAACGTGGCCCCTCTGCCCCCTTTCTCCAATGCTACACTTGCACTGAAACAGGAATTTTTAGGATGGAGACCAGAGAGACCAGAGCCAACAGGGTAGTTGGACTAGATGACCTGAAAGGTCCTCTCCAACCTCAACCATTCTGTGAGCCTGTGATTCTATGCTCCCTCTTGCTGGTGGCACATGAGCTCACAGTGGAGGTACCAGCAGGCTACGGGATGCCAGGGGATTCCTTCCCAAAAAGGGCAGCGTGGAGACTGACTCAACCTCTCCTGGCTAGGGGAGACCATTTTGTCTCAGATCTGACGCATTTTGGCAGGACAAGTTGGAAAAAAGAATGAACGTCATTGTTCTCTGTGCTCTGCTCCTTCTGCAGGCAGAGCACTGCAAACTCTGAGGCTGTCAATACCATACCTTTCCATAAGCACAAGTGTTAACGGAGAAGGTTGCTGTTGGGTTTTTTTCTTCAACAAAACCCTTTAAACTTTCACTTTATTAATAGAGATAATTTTCTTGCTGTAGGTGGAACATTGTCTTCTTTGGAAGGGAGGCTGAGCCTCCCTTTGTGTTCTTTCTTTCCACCTGCACCCTCCCCATGTGAAGAAAACTTCTAGAAGAACTATTCTCTGAGAATTTAGAGGGGAGGAAGGAGAAGGAACAGGCTATGATTTGCACAAAATTAAAAGAAGTATTTGTGACACAAGCCAGATATTACTACAGAAATGTCCCTTTTCTTACTGCAAATAATATACCAATGAAGCATCAGCATACATTACACAAACAAAAAAAAATTCCCCGGACTTGCAGTTTGTTTTTCATGCTCAAAGGTAATGGCTCACATTGGTTTTCTGGATTGTTTTGTGTTTTTTCCCCTTCCTTAAGGGGCACAATTTCAGCTGACAGTGGAATAATGATGAATTTGGGTTGTCTTGTAACAGGGAGACTTTTTTCATTCAACGCTGCACTCACGTTGCAAATACCCAGAGCAAGGGCAAGCTGAAAGTTCAGGGTTAGGTCACTAGTGGAGAAGGAGCAGGGACGTGTAGGGGAAAGGAGAGCTGCTCTGAGCCCAGCACAGTTTATTTTCCCTTCTTCTCCTTCTAATGCTCCTGAAACCTGAGCATGACCCCCACCACACCAGGCCATTATGGATGGGTTTGAGATGCCCATCGCTCGCCAGCACCAGCAGTGCCTCAGCAGGAGGGAGACAGGCGTGATTTTAGGCCACTCCTGCACTTCCCCAGACTCGGCTTTCAGCAGGTCTTAACCAAAAACGAGTCGTGTTCCACGGCTTATACATTGCTCAGTGACTGCTACAGAGATGTAGGCTCAGGCGCAACCTGTGAGACAGGACAGGGACCCAGCCTTGGCATCATTGCTTGCCCGGTGCTACCTCCCTGCTCCACTGACGTGGCCCCAGTCCAGGGTCTGAACTCAGCTGTGACCTGCCTGGCGAAGGCTTAATTGCACATTACCCTGTGACAGTTGCAAGAGCAATGTGACATTAGACCACAGAGCAAATCCTTGGCCAGGAGGTGTGTGTAGATGGGATCGTTTCCACCAAGAGAGGTTGCGGGCTTGCTCAGCAATCACCACCTCAGCTCCTCTCTCCTTCCAGCAGACCAGTAATGTCTGTGCCGTCCTTTGGCACTCCCGGGGTGCATTCCTGGAAGAGCATTTAGTGAGTTTAAATGTCATATAATTGTGATAGCTGGAGGTTGCCTGATGGAAGGGAAGCATTTCGATTGTCTTGGGGTGCGTTTGGTCTAATTATCTCAGATGACACCAGCAAACCTGCTACTCTTGGAGACATGCTGTTACTGTAGTAACTTGTAAATGAATATTGGATGATGAGTTATTAAAGCCAGTCTGAACTGCTAAGTTTATGAGCACAGTGGGCAATCCTTTCTTTTTTTTATTATTCTTTTCCATATTAATTTCTTTTTCAGTGTGAATGTTAAACACAAAATCAACAGGTCAGATATAGGGCTCTTGTGAACTCTGCCTCCCCTATCAGGCAGAGCAGATGCAGCTTGGAACTACTTTATCACTTTGCTTTTAATTAAAACCTATAATGGTTTTGCACTTTGTTAACAGGCTGTATCCAAAATGCAAAGTGGATAAAGGATGAAGTGAATCTTCAGATAATTCTGCATTTTGGATTCTCTCGTTTTACATATGCAGGCCCTTCACTACATCACCCAGAGCCACAACCAGCATTGCCTCATGAACGATGTGGTGATAAAGAGTGGCTACACCCTGCCCTTTATGGAGCAAGAGCTGATGATAGTATGTGCCTTGGCTTCTGATACCTGTCCTGTGTGGCCAAAGGGGATGGCATTCAGAGGCATCATCCTTGCTTAGAACAAGGTATAAAATCTTCTAGTCCAAAGAAACAAGGGTAAACGTCTCTTTCAGCAGTTGCAACGCAACATCAAATACTCTGCACTATGGTTTGTTGTCACTGCATTGTGCCCTGCCCTAAAATGCAGCAAAGAGAATTCAAGTGGCAACTCCGGTCCCAAGGGCATGTCCCACCCTCCAGCCCGGTTTCTTCCAAATCCATAATGGCTCCAGAGTTTCTGTGAGGCTGGGTGTTCTGCCAGGAGGAGGTTCAAGGTCTCCCAGAACCAAATCAGAGAGGTAAATGGTCAGATTATCTCCAAACTACCAGCAGAGGAGGAAGACTGTGTTTCTGACCTGCAGCTTCCCACCCTTTCCACCTCTGTCACTGACGGTAGCTGTAGCTCAGGATCCAGGATCTGGATTTGTCCCCAGTAGCCATCTGCACTTCAGGGCAGCTCCTTATGACAGTGGCAGAATCTGTCTTCGCTCTCTCCACAGTCACAGTGGGGATGCCAGCTCCACCAGAACAGCCCCAGTTCAGCTCTTCTCTTGGGTGGCTCTGCAAAGGGCTTAAATGGTACTGGCAAGAGCATCCTCATGGACTTCTCCTTGAGGAACAGGAGCAGTTTATTGTCTTCTTCTATTGTTCCTCTTTGTTTTAAAAGCCCTTCAAAGTTTCCAGGGAGCCACTGTTTCTGTCAGGGGGTCCCAAACCCAAGTAACACAGCAGAAAGGCAAAATGGGTGAGGGTTAGTGAGCACGGGTGCACGACAAACCTGCACTGAGCAAGAATGTTTTGGACACTATGTGACCGTGTCTGGTCCTATTTGGACTTGATGACCTTGAAGGTCTTTTCCAAGCTTAATGATTCTGGGATTCTGTGATTCCCACAGTCATGGTCTCATACTGTGTTTACTCAAAGCCAAGATACCTTTTTTTCTGTTATTACAGATCTTAAATCTAAGATTCATCCTTGGTTAAGCCCTTGGACCAAACACAGGGAAATTACCCCAGAGGAGGTGATGTGTATCAACTTGCCAACCTGCCAGACCTCCACAGGTCCAGGTGTTTCCATTTCATCCATTTCACCTCCGTGCTTTTCATTTATTTTGGCTAGCAAACAACTGTGTGAGATGCTCCACAGGAATTGCTCATGTACATGCTTTTGCTTGTATCTATTCATCGTATTTTATTCCTCAAAGAAAGCACAGAAAGTGATCCCCGTTAAGATCCAGCAAACACAACAGTTAAACTGGGACCATTTGTCTGAGTGTCCATGACCCATCTGCAGCCTTGGCAGAGGGTCAGCGAGGTGGTGCGTCTCCCTTCAGCCTGAAACACATGAAGTCTTGGTGTCCTCCCACCTGGGCTGGGAATGGTCCATCAAACTTGGTTTTAAAGCAGGAGAGCTGGAGAACATGACCTTGTTCCACCCTGTAGGTGTCTACAGCTGGGTGTCTCTCAGAAAGCATCTATGAGACTGAAATGCTTTAGTATGTTTATATTTCATTATAATTACATTGTTTTCAATATATTGAAGAATGTCAAGTTTCTTTATGCTTTTTTGCTTGCACTTCAAGACTGCATGACAGCTTAACACTGAAAAGTCTGATTTTTTAAAAGCAAGCAAGGGATTTTAATTTGAAAATAATGTCTTTCTTTCCGTCTGGGATGCATTTAAAATGCTGTAACATGTTTATGTTACATCTAGAACTACCACAAAAAACAATTTTATTTTTTTCCAAAATAATTCTAGAAATATGTGGCCTCATCTAAAATTCAGGGTCCTCTGATACAATGAAGTGTGGTGCTACAGTGCAGACATGTACTAAAGCAGCATTTTCTCTGCATACTCAGTGGTATGCAATTAGCATGAGGACAGCCATTAAACACATCCCGTGCACTGTGTCATCAAGTCACGCCTGATTATGTTGCAAAGTGAGATTAGCAAAATGAGCTTGAAGTTGTCCTCTCGCTGCCATTTGATAGAAGGGAAAACAAATCCTTCCACTGCCAAAGATGCAACTAATATTCAGTACTTAAGAAATTCAACTGATGCATTCATAATGAATAGGATTTTGTGCAATTAAAATTTTAAATAGATCCCCAACATGAGCCCTGGTTTGGACTTCGTAATTTCAGATATGGAAGTACAGCTTTTAACAAAATAGGTTGAGGTTTTGGGGTTTTTTTCTTCCCTCCTTCTCTTTTCTTTCATCTGAGAGATTTACAAAATCTCATTAGCATACTAAAAAATAGCAGAAGAGAAATTAAATGAAGACCAGGATTAAAAGACTCACTAGTTTCTTCATGTCACCTTTATAGTTCTTTGGAGCATCTGTCCCTGCGTGGTGGGTGTAAGTAACGTGGAGGTGGGTATTAGTGGGTGGCAAAGCTTTTATGAGGCAGAAAGAAGCTGAGAATTAGAAAATTATTGGAGGCAGTTTCCATACAGATGAGAAGAAGCAATCAGACCCTGAGAAGCCAGGGAAGAGGAGGAAGTCAGAAAGAAAACTGAATAAATGGCACATTTCACTGGCAAATAAAATGCTGATTTGTTTCAACAGAAACCCTGAAAGTTGCCATGGAGCTTTCACCCAAAACATCCCAAAGCTGCAGGCCCAGGTCTCTCCTTGCCTGCAGAAATCTTTAAGTCAAAGCCAAAAAATCCACTAAGTTCTCATGGCATGTTTCCAGGTTGATCGCCTACCCACAGGTAGGCATCCCTTGTTGTCCCTTGCGGGGTGGTAAAGGAGATGAGAATAGTCATGGCACATTAGCAAGGAGGTCCTGTAGCTGGGAGCAAGACCACGTTGCCCTGGAGAGCTGGAGTCCACTCACGCCTTTGCCTGGAAAGCCCTGTATGGTACGGGGGACTCATTTACAGCAAGCTGCTCATGGATGGCTTCTAGTCAGTCCATCTCTGCTACCAAGTTGCTCAGCCTAAAGTTTTAGACCTGGCTTGTGGATGGTTTAACCACTTGTAGCTGCATCTGAGGTTAATGGAGGCTGGGTTTTGACAATATCAAGTGCTCTAGGAGGCAATTCTACTATGAAAGATCAGGGGCTGTGTGATATAAGCTGGGCAACAAAATATGGTCAATATACTTGGGTCTTTAATCTCTCTGTGCCTAAACACCTTGACCCTAAACTGGGAAATAAAATTGCAGTTGCACTTCAGCTCAACATCACAGGTATCAACTGACAGATGCCTGTGATGCACCCAGCCAGCCACAGCAATGAGCCCAATAGAAGAAAAAATACATGACAAAACCAACTCCTTTCAGAGGCATTTAAAAAAAAAAAAAAAAAATCCAGTCTCAAATCTGGGACTATTTTCACAAGGACAGCAAAAATAAGCTCATCATCAAAATGCATGAGCACCATCCCCTCCAGGTCCCACCATTTTTTAAAGAAATAGTTTAACCTGGACAAAGCAACGTGTTTTTCCCCACTGCATTATTCTCAGAAACGTTTGAAACAGACCTGTAAGTTTCATGAGTCTATATTAAATATGTGTGTTTGCATAAGTGCATATATAATTTAATACATATTTTAAAGTCAGCCTGAATCAGGTGTTATCCCAAACTACATGAGTTTTACAAAGTTGTACACAGTAGGACTGTGGACCTCGAGGTGGGGTCAGCCGTAGCAGGAGGTCGCGCTGGCACGGGTGGTGGGTTTGTAACGGGGTGCGAACACAGCCCCACTCGACCCCCGGCTCCCGCTGAAGGTCACAGCTACCGTGAACTAGCCTGGCCCCTAGCAAGCGTCCTGAACCCAGCCAAGAAAGCTGTGGCTGAGGAAGAAAGAGTTTGGATCCACAGAGGGAACAGGTACGGGTTCCCTCTCGGGAAGAGGGTTGGGTCGCAGTGCCTCGGGGTGTGCTAAAGCTGGAGCACGGTAGCGAGGGAGCACGGTCTCTGGTTCAGGCTGGCATGTCTGGTGGCTTTATTTTCATCTCTGCCATTTTCTGTGTGACCCTGCTCAGAAGCTCTACTGTGATGGCCATCAGACTACGCCACTGACTTCCCCAAGCAAATAGCCCAGCCCACGGGTGAATTAACGAGTGTTTGCAAAGTGTGTGACCACTGGATAAAATGCAGCTGCACAGGGGTGAGGTGTCTAGAAAAGGATGATCGTTCACAACATCTACTTTGTTGTCAGAAACCCTTGTCGACTGGTGTCCTGGTTTCAGCTGGGATAGAGTTAATTTTCTTCATAGAAGCTAGCGTAAGGCTGTGTTTTGGATTTGGGATGAGAAAATGTTGATAACAGACGTTATCAACGTTGATGTTTTCAGCTGTTGCTGAGCAGTGAAGGACTTTTCAGTTTCCCATGCTCTGGCCGGCCAGCGAGCAGGCGGGGGCTGCTCGGGGAGCTGGGGGGGGCACAGCCAGCACAGCTGACCCAGGCTGGGCAAAGGGATATTCCATACCATACGGCGTCATGCCCAGTATATAAATGGGGTGAGTCGGCTGTGGAGGGGCCGTGGCTCAGGCATCGGTCAGCGGGTGGTGAGAAATTGTGCCGTGCATCGCTCGTTTTGTATATATTTTTTTCCTCTCTCCTATTAAACTATCTTTATCTCAACCCACGAGTTTTATCCTTTTTCTTTTCCAATTTTCTCCCCCATCCTACTGTGGGGAGGAGGGTGAATGAACGGCTGTGTGGTTATTTTGGCTACCTGTCGGGTTAAACCTTTTTGGTGCCCAAAGTGGGGCTCCACGGGTTGAGATAATGACAAAACTGACTAGAGGGTGTTAGAACAAATTTGTTATAAGCATTCATTATATTCGTTTGATAGTCGCTGGTCACAATGTTTATTCACTTGCTTTCAAAGTTCTTGCGCTTGTTCTCGGAGGTGTGTTCTGTGACACCGTACTTACTGTATGTGTTTCTGGTTGTGCTCTTTCTCATCTCTGGGAACCGGGTCAAGGTTGTTGTTGTGCTGTACTTTGTAACAGTGGCTTATGATATGATAAAATGGCTAGTCGTGACAGTAATCTGGTATCTGTAATCCGCATTTGCATCATCTCTGTACTTCAGGAGCCATCTCTTAGAAACTATTAATAATTACACTTTTTACCTTTTCTCCTCGGAGAGACAAGCTACAGGGGAGACACCTTCCTTCACCTTCCCTTTCTCCTCCACCCCAGTTACAACAGCTCTTGTGAATTTCCAATATCCTTGGGATCTTCAAACCAGCATGCTCTTATTGCTGTCTTCTGAGTGTGTTTCAGGTCTTGTTTAAAGTTAAACAATTATTTAAAAATACCACCCCTGAAACGGGAACCGTGGCTACTCCAACCCCAGCAAGAGATGCTGTAGATGAACCAGGGTTAACCACCCAATCTCTATCCCTGAGTCAACTGCGAGATAGATGAAAAGACTTCAGTCGTCATCCAGGCGAGCACATTGTCGCCTGGCTGCTCTGATGCTGGGATAACGGGGTTAGTAGCCTGGAATTAGAGGGCAGGGAGGCCAAGCAGCTGGGATCCCTGTCTAGGGAAGGGGGCACTGACAAGGCAATTGGGAAAAAGACACAAACCCTCAGTTTCTAGAGGTGATTCGTGTATGGCGCAAAGAAAAGGTATCCCTTCAAGGAAGATGTCCTATGTCTCCCAGGCAAATGGACCACCTTGGAGTGACGTATCCAGTACCTGAGGGAATTAGTTGTGCTGGAGGTGATTTATAATGACCCAGACAACACAGATCCAGATGAAGTCCAGTGCACATGATCCATGTGGCGGAAGTTTATACGGAGCGCACCATCATCTTATGCCAGCTCGTTAGCAGTAATGACCTGGAAAGACAGAGATGGACCAACAGTGGACAAATTGGCTGATCAACTCTGGCAATACGAAGAAAATCTCTCCTCCTCCCTATGGGCCTGCATCTCGGCTGTGGAGAAACTGCCACATATGTTGGCCAAGAAACTGTCCCAGGAGTTTCAGTGATTCAAAGATGCTATGATCTGCTCCTCACCTGTATGGACCAGTATCTCAGCTGTTAGGAATAAGTGCTCAAGAGAGAGGATATAGGAGATACACACCTCGGGTCACACTGAGGTTTTATCTGCATGACCACGGAGAGGTCACGAGAAAGTGGGATAGAAAATCTACCTCGACCTTAGAGGTCCGAGTACATGAGTTGCAAGGAGAAACAATCACAAAAGGGAGTTCTTCCAGGAAAATTTCTGCTCCTGTTTCCAGTGAGCAGTTTCACAGACAGGGTAGAAGAGCTGGTCTGACTTCCAGTCTTAATAGAGGGACTTCTGATTCATATTTACGAGAAGTGGGTAAGGAGTACTATGACCAGGACTAGAGGGGCCCTGCCTCCAGCCAGGCAGAGGAAAGGGATAACCAGAGTTTATTGGACTGTGTGGATTAGATGGCCTGGCACATCAGACCCACAGGAATATAAGGCTTTAGTGGACACCGGTGCACAGTGGACCCTAATGCCATCAAGCCGTACAGGGGCAGAACCCATCTGTATTTCTGGAGTGACGGGGGGGGCCCCACAGCCG
>NW_010552295.1:1429-4502 GCF_000687285.1 Phaethon lepturus | reverse complement strand
AATCCTCGCTCACCCTTTAACAGCCCCATATGGCCAGTGCGAAAGTCTAATGGGGAGTGGAGACTGACAGTAGACTATCGTAGCCTGAATGAAGTCACGCCGCCACTGAGTGCTGCCGTGCCAGACATGCTAGAACTTCAATGTGAACTGGAGTCAAAGGCAGCCAAGTGCTATGACACAACTAATATCACTAACACATTTTTCTCAATCCCTTTGGTGGCAGAGTGCAGGCCACAGTTTGCTTGCACTTGGAGGGGTGTCCAATACACCTGGAACCGACTGCCCCAGGGGTGGAAACACAGCCCTACCATTTGCCATGGGCTGATCCAGACTGCACTGGAACAGTCTGGAACACCTGCAATACATCGATGACATCATCATCTGGGGCAACACAGCAGAAGAAGTTTTTGAGAAAGGGAATAAAAGAATCCAAATCCTTTTGAAAGCCAGTTTTGCCATAAAACAAAGTAAGGTCAAGGGACCTGCACAGGAGATCCAGTTTTTAGGAATAAAATGGCAAGAATGATGTCATCATATCCCAACGGATGTGATCAACAAAATAACAGCTACGTCTCCACCAACTAGCCCAAAGGAAACACAAGCTTTTTTGGGCGTTGTGGGTTTCTGGAGAATGCATATTCCAAATTACAGTCTGTTTGTAAGCCCCCTTTATCAAGTGACCTGGAAGAAGAAATATTTTAAATGGGGCCCTGAGCAACAACAAGCCTTCGAACAAATTAAACAGGGGATAGTTCATGCCGTAGCCCTCAAGTCAGTCTGGGCAGAACAAGGTATTAAAAATGTGCTCTACACTGCAGCTGGGGAGAATGGTCCTACCTGGAGTCTCTGGCAGAAAGCACCGGGGGAGACTCGAGGTCGGCCTTTAGGGTTTTTGGAGTTGGGGATACAGAAGATCTAAGGCCTGCTATACTCACAGATGATCACAGAATCATTAAAGTTGGAAAAGACTTTTAAGATCATCAACCCAACACCACCATGCCCACTAAACCATGTCCCGAAGTGCCACGTCCACATGTTTTTTGAACACTTCCAGTGATGGATGACTCCACCACCTCCCTGGGCAGCCTGTTCCAATGTCTGACCACTCTCTCGGTGAAGAAATTTTTCCTAATGTCTAATCTAAACCTCCCCTGGTGCAACTTGAGGCCATTTCCTCTAGTCTTATCGCTAGTTACTTGGGAGAAGAGACAAGACCCACGTCACCACAACCCTCTTTCAGGTAGTTGTAGAGAGTGATAAAGTCTCCCCTAAGAACTGAAAAAGAAATATTGGCAGCATATGAAGGAGTTTGAGCTGCCTCAGAAATGGTTGGTACTGAAGCACAGCTCCTCCTGGCACCCCAACTGCCAGTGCTGGGCTGGATGTTCAAAGGGAGGGTCCTCTCTGCACACCATGCAACTGATGCTACATGGAGTAAGTGGGTCACACTTATCACACATTCACGTGGGCTTGAATAGGAATCCCCAATCGCCCAGCAATCTTGGAAGTGATCACGGACTGGCCAGAAGGCAAAGATTTTAGAATATCACCAGAAGAGGAGGTGGCACGTGCTGAAGAGCCCCCACCGTATAATAAACTACCAGAAAATGAAAAGCAATATGCCCTGTTCACTAATGGGTCCTGTCATATTGTAGGCAAACACTGAGGGTGGAAATTTGTTATATGGAGCCCTATACAACCAGTCGCAGAAGCTGCTGAAGGACAAGGTGAATCAAGTCAGTTTGCAGAGGTGAAAGCCATCCAGCTGGCTTTAGATATTGCTGAATGAGAAAAGTGACCAGTGCTTTATCTCTATACTGACTTTTGGATGGTGGCAAATGTTCTGTGGGTGTGGCTACAGCAGTGGAAGCAGAGTAACCAGCAGTGCAGGGGTAAACCCATCTGGGCTGCTGAATTATGGCAAGATATTGCTGCCCGGGTAGAGAACCTGATTGTAAAAGTACGTCATGTAGATGCCCACATACCCAAGAGTTGGGCCACTGAAGAACATCAAAACAACCAGCAGGTGGATCAGGCTGCTAAGATTGAAGAGGCTCATTTATAGCTCAGTGGGCCCATGACACCTGAGGCCTTCAAGGAAGAGATGCAACATATCAATTGGCTTGTGGTCGATGGGTAGACTCAACCATGGACACTATTGCACCCGTTATCCATGAAAGTGAAACCTGTGCTGCAATCAAATAAGCCAAGTGGTTAAAGCCTCTTCGGTATTAAGGACGATGGTTGAAATACAAATATGGGGAGGCCTGGCAGATTGACTATATCACACTCCCACAAACTCGCCAAGGCAAGCGCTATGTGCTCACAATGGTGGAAGCAATCACCGGATGGCTGGAAACATATCCCGTGCTCCATGCCACCCCCTGGAACACTATCCTGGGCCTTGAAAAGCAAGTCTTATGGCGACATGGCACCCCTGAAAGAATTGAGTTGGACAATGGGACTCATTTCCGAAACAACCTCATAGACACCTGGGCCAAAGAGCATGGCATTGAGTGGGTGTATCACATCCCCTACCATGCACCAGCTTCCGGAAAAATTGAACGATACAACGCACTGTTAAAGACCACACTGAGAGCAATAGGTGATGGGACATTCAAACATCGGGATAAACATTTAGCAAAAGCCACTTGGTCAGTCAACACTGAGCTGGCCCTGCTCAGTCAAAACTCTTAGCTACTGTACATGGCATTGAGTGGGTGTATCACATCCCCTACCATGCACCAGCTTCCGGAAAAATTGAACGATACAACGCACTGTTAAAGACCACACTGAGAGCAATAGGTGATGGGACATTCAAACATCGGGATAAACATTTAGCAAAAGCCACTTGGTCAGTCAACACTGAGCTGGCCCTGCTCAGTCAAAACTCTTAGCTACTGTAGAAGGTGTTATAAATGATTTAGTCCCAAACAGGGTTCCAATTCAAATGTACAATTTATTAAGCGAATAGAGGCAAGCAAACAGCGCTGGGTGCGCCGGGAGTCTCTGCTCCACCAAGACGCACGCGGTACACTTCCTGTTCCTGGTTTATATCCTGTCCGTTAATACA
>NW_010552295.1:0-1009 GCF_000687285.1 Phaethon lepturus | reverse complement strand
CTGGGGAAGACATGCTGTGTTATTCCTGCCTTGAGCAAGGGCAAACCCATTCGTGGGATTGCTTTTGCTCAAAAACCTGGGTGCACATGGTGGGTGGTGCAGGAGGGTGGGGAAGTCTGATGTGTACCTCAAGGAGAGTTGATTTTGGGAAGAAAAGCCAATGATCTGAATTATATGATGTTGATTGCTATATAATACTGTGTGTCATCACTACTATGATCACTATATGCCATATTAATGGCATTATAGTAAGAATCACCCAGATTAATGAAGCCAAACAAAGAACAGGGATGATAGAACCAAGACTGGCCTCAGCATACAACAATCCAACACCACACACCATTTCTCCTGCCCTAAAAGACTGTTATGTCAGATGGACACCAAAGTCATGGATTAAATGAACTCAGTGGACATTTTACAGGGGTGGTCCATAGACTAAGGGAATAATATCTGTGTGTTATATCAAAGGATGGGAAGGGGGGTGGTGGTTAATGAGGTTGTGTTGGATAGTGTGGTACCTGAGCATGATGTAAATGGTATGGAATAAGGCATGGACACTGTTGCCTTGGGTGCCCAGTACCTCCATGCAACACCCCACCTCGCCTGTCCTGAGTGACCACCGTAAGGGATGGAGCCGAAAGTCATGGACTAAATGAACTCAATGGACATTTCAGGGACATTTTGGAGGGAGGTCTATGGACTAAGGGGACGATAATCTGTGTCTTATATCAAAGGATGGGAAGGGGGGTGGTGGTTAATGAGGTTGTGTTGGATAGTGTGGTACCTGAGCATGATGTAAATGGTATGGAATAAGGCATGGACACTGTCCTGGTTTCAGCTGGGATAGAGTTAATTTTCTTCATGGAAGCTAGTATGAGGCTGTTTTCGGTTTGGGATGAAAAAAATGTTGATAACAGACTGATGTTTTTAGCTGTTGCTGAGCAGTGAAGAACTTTTCAGTTTCCCATGCTCTGGCCAGCCAGCGAGCAGGCGGGGGGTGCTCGGGGAG
>NW_010552294.1:0-6606 GCF_000687285.1 Phaethon lepturus | reverse complement strand
GACCCAGGCTGGCCAAAGAGAGATTCCATACTGTATCACATCATGCTCAGTATATAAAGCTGGGACGAAGAAGAAGGAAGGGGTGGGGGGATGTTTGGAGTGATGGCATCTGTCCTCCCAAGAAATTGTTACGCGTGATGGAGCCCTGCTTCCCTGGAGATGGCTGAACACCTGCCTGCCCATGGGGAGTGGTGAATGAATTCCTTGTTTTGCTCTGCTTGTATGCACAGCTTTTGCTTTACTTATTAAACTGTCTTTATCTCAAACCATGAATTTCCTCATTTTTAGTCTTCCAATTCTCTCCCCCGTCCCACTGTGGGGGAGTGAGGAGCAGCTGCCTGGGGCTTAGTTGCTGGCTGGGGTGAAACCATGGCACTATTAAACTGTCTTTATGTCAACCCACAAGTTTTCTTACTTTTACCTTTCTGATTCTCTCCTCCATCCCACCATGGGGGGAGTGACCAAGAGGCTGCATGGTGCTTAGTTGCTGGCTGAGGTTAAACCACAACACTTCCCATGCAAGTAATTCTATGAATCTTAGTAACTTTCCAGAAGATATTACATTTCTATCTCAAGTTACAGTTACAGTTTGATTTTATCAGACAGACTCAATAGACCAGATGAAATCTGATGTATAATTTGGAAACACCTGGGGGGAACAAGAGGGGAAACTCAGCTCCAACCTTGCTTCGTGTTATTAGATGAATTTCTGTCATGAGTTTAAAAACAGTGCTGTGAGCAAGTATGTGTCTATTTTTTAAAAACCCATTTTCAAATGGTTTCTGACATTTTAGTTAAGGACAGCATGGAGACAAGGAGAGAGACAGGAAGAGGTTGGGGGGAAATATTAGATATAGTGAAACAAGGACCTGGGACAGTTATGAGTTTATTTTAGCATGTGTAATTAGTCAGGTGTGGGCTTTGTAAATTTCCTTTTGTAGTTGTGTGGACTTTCTGGAGGGCTGTTGATTGCATGATTGGTTTGGCTTTTATACAGATTTCTTTGGCCTAATGACTATGTGATTGTGTTTAACAGCCTACTCCCATAGTCCTTAGGCTATAACTTGCCTCAATGCTAACATTTCAGCTATGTGTAAATAGTTAATCACAAGAAATGTGTGTGTGTAGAACCAAGAGGCCTCATGAAATCAAAACAAAGAAGAGTTAAGAGTAAGGACTGAGAAATTAATGAGTACAGAGAAATTACCCTTGAGAATAGAACATCCCAGCAGGAGTGCTCAAAGAAGGATGATAAGAAAGAATTGCTTGGCTATACAACAGAAGGGGCAAACATCCAAGGAGAAGAGACTGTCCTCAGAAGACCCGTGACCATAAAAGGAGTAGGGGGCTAACTCCCCAAACGACCACCGATGACCACCCGAGACTCCCGTGCATGCGTAGTGTAGTTTTGCAACACCAGCATTACGTAAATGTAGTAGATAGGCAGGGAGGTGGAAATTTCTCGGAAATATCATGAATATGCATGCATAACAATTGTAATGAATATGAATGTATGTACTCTATATAATTCAGATGCTGGTAACACGAGGCATGCATGTTAGGAGGAGATATCCCCCATGTGTCCGGCGCTGTAATAAAGATGTCTGCTTAATAACACTTTGATGTTATTAAGTATGAATTTCTTGAGTTTGAATTTCTTAAGTTTGAATTTCTTTAAATCAATAGTCACGGATTCCTGAGCAGAAACAGCTCATTATGGAGCAGGGTTATAACATGAAGTTTTAATTTAATTTTATTCCACAAAAAAAAAGCAGCAACAACAATTCAGCTTTCCAAAGCTGGACAACTCATCAGGGAGTACATGGGGAGGTGACGTGGTGAAGCCCAGGATTGTCAGGTAACCTCATGGCAGGGGTCTGCAATTGCTAGTAACTCACTGAGGGGATCTGTGATACAGTCAGATTCCCAAGGATTGAGCAGATTGAAGAACTGGATTTTCTGGCAGAGTTCGTTCAGGAAGCTCTGCAGCAGGTAGTACTAAACCACCCTGTTAGTAACATCCTGGGGACTTGCCTGTGTACTCAGAGGAGAATAAAGCCTGCAGCAAATATTACATCAAGTGTCTTTCCTTACCAGTGCAGGATACAGCTACCTTGCTCTTGAAATCTCCTTGGAATGACAGAGGACGTGACTACAGAGTGCCTAGTTTCTCACAGTGGCCCAGTCTCCCACAACAGTCCAGTCGCAGCCCCTGAGCTTCCCTTCCTGGAAGAAGCAAACTAGCCTTTAGGAAGGGGAACACAGAAAAGAAAGTAAACTTACATCTTCAGAAGAGATGACAGGGAGGGGCAGTCCTCTGCTGCCACGAGCAATCAAATCATATGATTTTCATAAACCTGAACTTTTTATTTTTTTAATTAAAAAAATCTTACCTTATCTTCTCAACAAGTCAGCTAGGGAGTGGGACCACAGTTGGACCCCAGAAGCAGAGTGTTGCTGGCCCGAGGTGTTTCCTGGAGGTGGCTGAAGATTGGGGTCCTGCAGCCAGGGAAGCAGAGCCCTGGCCCTGCAGCATCCTGATAGCCACCAACATGTGCCTGGTGGCATGTGCGAACAGCAGGATCACAGGAAATAATACATGTTAATTCAAACGCTATTTGGGGCTACTCATTATAAGTCTGTGAATAGTCTTGCGCAGGTTTTCATCATATTCTGCCTAGTGTGGTAGAAGGTTAGTTTCAGGCCTGATATATTACGCGCCAAACCCAACAAACTGTCACAACAGCCAAGCCGGGTGCATATGTGTGTGAAATGCAACGATGAAAATACAATAGAGGCTAATTATTGATTAATGTAATATTATATCTTTATACAAGGCTAGACTATATAAAGCCGATCACATTGAAAGGGAAAAAAACCCAATGTCCATGAGAGGGCAGCAAACCCTTAATACTGGAAAAAATTTTTTCACCCTGACCATTTTCAGGTCAAAAGCCAGCTATAGAATGTCTATTGCTGCGATTTTTGTTAAATATTGCTTTGTGTTATGGTGGGTTGGCCCTGGCTGAATGCCAGGAGCCCACCAAAGCCGCTCTATCACTCCCATTCTCAGATGGACAGGAGAGAGAAGCTACAATGAAAGGCTCATTGGCCAAGATAAGGGCAGGAAGAGATCATTCAGCAGTTACAGTCACAAACAAAACAGACACGATTTGGGGAAAATTAATTTAATTTGCTACCAAGCAAATCAGAGTAGGGTAATGAGAAATAAAAAATAAATCCTAAAACACCTTCCCTCCACACCTCCCTTCTTCCTCGACTTAACTTCGCTCCCATTTTTCTATACCTCCTGCCCACACAGTGGCACAGAGGGACAGGGGATGGGGGTTGCGGTCAGTTCATCACACCTTGTCTCCCCTGCTCCTTCTTTCTCAGGGGCAGGACTCCTCGCACTCTTCCCCTGCTCCAGCATGGCGTCCCTCTCATGGGAGACAGTCTTCCATGAACTTCTCCAGCTTGGGTCCCTTCCACGGGGTGCCATCCTCCAGGAACAGGCTACTCCAGCATGGGTCCTCCATGGGGTCACAAGTCCTGCCAGCAAACCTGCTCCAGCCTGGGCTCCTCTCTCCATGGGGCCACAGGTCCTGCCAGGAGCCTGCTCCAGCGTGGGCTTCCCACAGGGTCACAGACTCCTTCGGGCATCCACCAGCTCTGGCGTGGGGTCTTCCACAGGCTGCAGGTAGATATCTGCTCCACCATGGAGGTCCATGGGCTGCAGGGTGACAGCCAGCCTCACCATGGTCTTCACCACAGGCTGCAGGGGAATGTCTGCTTTGGTGCCTGGAGCACCTCCTCCCCCTCCTTCTGCACTGACCTTGGTGTCTGCAGAGCTGTTGCTCTCACGTATTCTCAATCTCTCCGTCTGCAATGATTGCCATTGCGCAGCAACTTTTCCCCCTTCTTCACTATGTTATCACAGAGCTGCTACCACCATCACTGATGGGCTTGGCCTTGGCCAGTAGCAGGTCTGTCTTGGAGCCAGCTGGCTCTGGCTCTCTTGAACACAGGGGAAGCTTCTAGCTGCTTCTCACAGAAGCCACCCCTGTAGCCCCCCTGCTATCAACACTTTGCCACACAAACCCAATACATTTGTGTTCAACAGTAAAACCTCAGAAGATTTTCATTCCCAAAAGAAAGCAAAACCAGAGTTGAATGTATTCCCCTGAAGGACAAAACCATCCTTCTTTTCACATATTTAGTTTTTCAATTTCTCAGAAAAATAATCACATTATTGTCTATGCTACCACAAGAATGGAAACATATTCGTCTAAAAGAACTGGTTTATCTTAAAAAAAACTGAAGTGGAGCATATAAGTGTTAAGCTCTCTATTAGTGTACCTTTACTGCTAAACTCTCCTTGAGAAGACATTCAGAAAGGGGGGGAAATGGAGATGAGAAAGAAATTCAAGGAAGGGCAGAATTTCTTAGAAACATCATTGGACAGATTTTGCTGCAACATACTCTATTAAAAAACCATGAGGAGCAGCTCTTTTAAAACACTGGTGTCACAAGCAAGAATCAATGCAAACAGATGAAGTTGCAATACCTAACACATACCCATATTTTAAAATAACAATTATAGTAAAAAATAGAAGAGTAAATTTAAGAGAGTCAGTAACTGCGATACCTTTCTGTGGTCGAGGTTTTATTTCTAAATGATTACGGCGTATCAAAGATTTTAAAATATAAAGCTATTACACACACAGATCCAATGCTTTGCTACCTGAACACACCGAACATACAGAAGAAGGGCAGCAATACCGAATCGCTTGTGCCGCGGGAAGGGGAACTCGCACGAAACCCGTATTTTTGTGCTAGAGGGGCGCGCGATAGGAGAAGCGGGAGATCCGGCGGGAGCGAGCCCCAAGCCCCGCCCCTCCCCGCTGCAGTCCCCAATCAGGTCGGCTCCCACCACCTAAAGGGCGCCGCCGCCCCGCCCCTCCCCGCTGCAGTCCCCAATCAGGTCGGCCCCCACCACATAAAGGCCGCCGCGCCGGCCCAGGCCCGTTACACTCATTTCCCCAGGCTCAAGCGGCGGCATGTCCGGTAGAGGCAAGGGCGGGAAAGGACTCGGCAAGGGCGGCGCCAAGCGCCACCGCAAGGTGCTGCGCGACAACATCCAGGGCATCACCAAGCCGGCCATCCGCCGCCTGGCTCGGCGCGGCGGCGTGAAGCGCATCTCGGGGCTCATCTACGAGGAGACGCGCGGCGTGCTGAAGGTCTTCCTGGAGAACGTGATCCGGGACGCCGTCACCTACACTGAGCACGCCAAGAGGAAGACGGTCACGGCCATGGACGTGGTCTACGCCCTCAAGCGCCAGGGACGCACCCTCTACGGCTTCGGTGGCTAAAGCTTGCTCCTGCACCACTTCGAGAATCCAAAGGCTCTTTTAAGAGCCACCCACTTTCTCCTAAGAAGAGCTGTGATATTGTTTTTTTTGAAAGGACTTTTGAAGAACACAATTGCGGAGTACTGCTGAAACGCTTTATAATTGGATAAGTGCTATCTAATGTTCTAATTTTGCTGTCATTAGCGAAATTGTCTTTGCTGTGTAAAAGAGACTCCCTGTTTTTTGTGTCCTTAAATTCCCTTGCAAATGTTGTACCCCAGTAAATCATTTTAAGTGTCCTTTGTAATCACAACTGAATGTTTTCTTTACCTTTTTTTTTAAATCTTCGTTGTTTTAAGTATAATCTGGAATTTTATTCATGTCAACTTAAAATTATGATGTAACTGAGAGTAGATAATCCACTGCAAAGAAGAAAGGGAAAGCAATTTATCACGTAGGAAAGAAGATGAAAGTTGCTCTGAGATGAACGTTTTCTTTCTGGTAATTCTAAATAAATTTTTTTCTTTACTATAACCTGTCTTCAGTTCCTTGTCTCATTTTTTTAAAAAGCAATTTCAGGATTATATCTAATAGAGTTTTCTGGAGTACATATTTGGGGGGATGGGTGAATCGTGAGCAAAAATTATGTCCCTGGCAACACATTTCAAGAAAACTTGTCAAAAAGAGCCTTATGCGACAGTGTTCTCATTCTCCCGTGCAGAGAACGCTGCCCACCTCGGGCTCAATTCTAAAGTATGGCTGTTCTATTTCCATCATCACCGGAGGAAACGGTGAAAAAGAACCTAGTTTTTCAGGTTTCTATGAGACTATCAGTAGTTATCAATAAATACTTGCGGCCACTTCTGGTTTTCTCACAGCTTTTAACGAGTAGGGGTACGTTAAATAATAGAGTAATTCCGGATTCCATTACAAGCTTTTAATTTCACAAATAAAATCATTGTCTAAGTGTTCTTAAAGTCACGATTTTACATGATGGTACTTAAGATCTGTTTTGCCGAACGGCCTAGAGAAAAGAAAACAACTCGAGAAAAATAGCTTAAAAGGTTCATCTCGATTGTTGCAGCTACAACCTTTCATTATAGGACTTCTGAAGTGTCTGTGTGTCTGTTTTGAGGTACCAGGTGATCTCTCCTATGCGTCTGTGGGGATAATGTGCCCGTTGCTGTAAGAGGGAGAGCTGTACGGCATCGAAAGAACTTTTTTCTTCTTTTGTAATCAGCCCACGGGGAAAAAA
>NW_010552293.1:19695-34263 GCF_000687285.1 Phaethon lepturus | reverse complement strand
TCCTATGAATGATATTGGCATTATGTGAGACACCTGGCATTCTAAGATATGTGACTGTATTTGCCAGTGGGGGGAGCAGGAGAGAGAATATATTTGAATTCAAAACCAACTACTGAAATGTGACCTAAAAAGAAAACAGGGACAGGTGAAGGTTTCTAGAAGAGAAAACCTGGTAAAACCTCATAGATAATTTAGACCATTTTGGTAGAGATTAAATATGTTTGCTTTCTAACTTACAGTGAGTTCTTATTCCACCTTTATCTGCCAGTATAATAAACATAGTCAACAGAAAGGTTTGGATGCATGTCTACTTGTGCAGCACAGGAAATTTTTAGTGTCCAACAATAAATCTCAGAAGCTGCAGCCTTGTACGCAGGCAGGTACATCTGAGTAGTTTTGACGATTGCAGTCTATATAGGAAAAGGTGAAAATATATAATGAAATTACTTCACCAAATTAAAAATAAAGGCAAACAATGTCCTATAATGAACAAGGTCAGAAGTTATCAAGTTAAAAAAATATGGGAATGAATTATTACTCACAGTAATTAAAAATCAGACAAACAGTTAAAAACATAAATAAAAACCATAAAAATATAACCCCCATAAATTAAAACCTCAGCAGAGACCCAGTCTCAGAAGAAAAATAAAGTAGTACAGAAATGACAAGAAAATTTAAAAAACCCAAGATGTTAAAAAGAAACATCAGTTTTACAGAACTATGAAGTTCTTTCAGTTACATGACTATTTGAGTGTTCTTATCACTTTGAATATGTTGTTCTAAAGTAATAAACTATATAGTTGAAAGCACAAATGATCCTTGCTCAAGAAGTACCATTGACTAAAGACGTAGATTACTATCAGTCTGCATCAAATGAATTTCTTTGTGGAATGAAAATGTTAAAAAAACGGGGTTACTTTCTCAGTATTCTTTGAGTTGTGGACTTCAGTTCAACTTCCAGAAAACCTTAAAGCAAATCATTATTCTGACTCTGACCCTGGGAAAATTTTACAGGTTTTTTTAATATGTTTATTTCTAAAAAACAAACAAACCAACTACCCTCTCCCCTAAAAAAAACCCCAACAACAAATAAAATAAAAAATAAAGAAAGGGAGGGGAAAAAAAGATCCTTTCATTTCAAAGGCAGTGAAAACATGAAGGGCATTTTTTTAAATTATGTTCCAGTATGGAACAAGCAGGAACTTTGCATACTACTGCAAAGTAGCGTTTTAACATTCTTTCTGGTGAATAATTTAATGCTAGTTTTAGGAAGAAACGGATAAGGGAAATACTCCTAGTTTTAGCTGTAGTGCCAAAATAACATAGCTCTGGCCCTATTAACATCTTCCTTCTTTTTAGTCTTACACTCCTATGTGTTAAGAAATGAGAAAGACTGTAAAATAACATGTTCCGGGATTGACACTTAATTTTCACTGCTAAGTAAATTTCTTACTGCCAAGATATGAACCCTTGAAATATAGGGTTTATAATATGAGTGCTTCTGCAACCTTGAATATAACTGAACAAATGACATAGCTATAATTATGCTCTGTGAGAAGCATAATAATGAATTCTGAACCATTAATTTGGTCATTTATTTTCTATAATTGCATTTTTTACTTTCTTTTTAAATGAACCTTTATAATTTTATAAACAGCATGGTCTTCTCACTAAAAATTAGATTGGCTTCTCCTTTGTTAGCACTGAATTGCTTAGCTATATACAAACTCCTTCTCTCCCTTTATTATTTCTGCAGTTATTTGAGACTGTGTGATACAGAAGTCTAAGGACCAGACTTCCAAAAATAGATTGCAACTCCTTTAAAATGAAGCCGTAAATGTCCCTCATGCTTGACCTATCTATTTAGTATTTTTCTAAGGGAAAAAATAATTAATCAACTTTATGAACCACTTAGGAAAAAACAGAGAGAGGCCCAAACCATGTTGTTCGTTATGTTGTTTGTTTTTTTTTTATATAGCTTCAGCTAACCAAAAGCAAAGACTGTAGCAAAGATAATTGTCACTTCCTTCAGCAAATCATCTCACCAAACGAAAACACTTCATTTTCAAGGTGATCAATGTGATTTCAATGTGATTAATCAACTTAGGAGACAACAATTTCTCTCTGCTGGAACCTGGAAAACTAGGAACTATATAAGAGTACATACCTAATATTGGGAGGATCACAGGTTTTAAGATGCTTCTTCTGCTATTAGAGAGAACAATTAGTCAAAATCTTGAACTCTTGTATTTATGTCATTTGTCTGTTTTCACTTTTATACTTTTAACTTCTCAGATGCAATAATGGATTTCAAGTTGTACTAACAGAAGTAATTAGATCATCTAGTCTGACCTTCTATATAACTCAGGCCATCAAATCTCTTTCAATTTCTTCTTTTAATGACTATGACAACCTGTGTTTGTTGTTAATTATAAACAAAGAATTTCTGAGAAAAAAAAAGCTTCAAAAATCCTTTTATTATTGTATGATAGAATTGATTCTAAACGTAACAAGACAGCAAATATTCACAATATTTTTCACTTAACTCAGAAGAAATAAAATAAATAATAAAAAAAACAACCAAAACCCAAACAGTCATGTATTTGAGCAGGTTTATTTATATCTAACCAATAGTCACAATTCCCATTTTCCCAGAAGACAGCAACACCAAATCAAAACCAAATAGTTATGCCACAGCTGCTCTCAAAAAAATGCTTAGTTCAGGGTATACACACTCCTTTTGCTTTGACAACAGCTTTGACTTTGAGATATTACTCAGACATTATACACCCAGAAGGTATGTTCCTCCCTGTGGAAAAAAAAACTTTGTTTTTGCCAACAATACTGTTTGCAAAACTATGTTATATATCTGATTAGAAAACAATTCAGTATAAACAGATCTGTGAATAATACTCCTGCAAAAGGGAAATATTTTGTTATTATTCTGTGAAAAATTTAGGTGCTTATTACAGACTCAGAGGTCTTAAAATAATGATAGAACAAAATACATGTGTAGATCTTATTAATTTGATTACTACATGAAGTCTATAGATATTTCTTAGAAATATAGCTTAAAGTTTCCTCCGGGTGTTGCAGGTGCTTTGTACATTTTCCCAACAATTACCCCAAAAGACATGGTGCATTACCCAACGATCTAGAGATTAGTCTGAAAAGGCCTAAATTATAGTTTTGACTTTTCATCATGCTTTTAAAGAAATGTTTTCCCTGTTCAGTCAAGGTAATTTTTTTAATTATCAGAACACTAAGAATGCCCACTTCTTTTAAATACATTCCCAGATCCATCAGGAATATAGACTAAAGATTTTTAATCTTTCAAAGCTGTAATGCAATGAACTAAAATGAATACAGAATGATTAAAGAATCTGACATTCATCTTCAAATGTTTTCTCTTCCAATGCTATCTAATTGAATAATTATAGTGTGGTCTCGGATTTTGTCCTCTGACCCTAAGAAACTTTCATTCTAAAACATGAGCAATCTATATGACAGAAAAAAACCAACCTAACCACAAAAACAAAAAATACAAGCCATCCCAACACCCCCCCCCCAAAAAAACTCAAGCAAGGCTGACTGAAAGAGAGAGAGGAAAAAGTCTACAGATTTCTGATAGAGAGTAAAGAATATGGAGCCAAACTCTTCTCAGTCATACCCAGTAGCAGGACAAGAGTTAATGGGCATAAATTCAAGAAAATTCCACTCAAGGAAAGAAAAAAACTGTTACTGTGGTGTTGGTTAAACACTGGGACAGGTTGCCCAGAGAGGTTGTGATGTCTCCATCCTTAGAAATACTCCAAACCCAGCTGAACATTGTTCCTAAGGCTAACTGATAGCCCAGCAGCAGGTCGAACATTATCATGAAATAATAAAAATAAAGTATATAAGAAAGGTTAAGTCAAAAGACCTTTTTGCACCCAGCATGCTATCTCCAACAGTGGTTATCAGTAAGCAGACATTGTAAGGGAAAAAAATGTGTATTGATGCTTTCTCAAAACATTTGTCTAGCATCCACAAGTCTGCACTTCAAAGATTCATGGGCCAGAGATAATATATATTTGTATTTAATAGCTCTTTTCTTTCTAGTATCACTTCCTTTTATTCAAATCCTTTTTATAAAAAGTTACAGTTTTGAGGAAGTCTGTACAGTGATATTCATAAAAACACTTCTGGCAATCATAAAACTAATAACTTCTTAAAAAAGTCCATGCCTCTGACTCATAGATTGCATAGGAAAGAACCTATAATCCTGAAATCAATGTGAAAAAATCGCAAAGTTTAAGTTCCTGAATTTACACAACTGTATGAACTGGACAACTAAATACTACAATATGTATTAAGGACTAATTCTGGACAGATCTACAGATTAACCATTTGATTGTTAAAAATGCTATTTGTTCATTTAGGCTGATTTTTCATCCTTAAGATAGAAAAGAGTTTCAAGCACTTTTGAAAAATCTGAATGATTCACACTTAAAAACAAAAACAAGAAATTGTTCATCTCACCTTGCTCTTTTCCCTTGCCAGTGTATGAAAGGAGCTTTGCCTACTGTCAGTACTGCAAAAAAAAAAACAAAAAAAACACCAACAAAACCAGAACAAAGCAAAATTCTCTAAAATAAAAAAAACTTCATGTGAGGCAAAAGAAACCCAAATGATATTTTCAAGAGAAGCAGGGGGACATTTCCCTGCAGCATGAAGTCCCCATCATATATCAGACATCAAGATAATGACAAAATATGTTTATGAAATTTAATACAATGTTAACAAATATTGTCTGATCTATTATGAATAGTATTTTAATGTAAGAAAATGTTTTGAAAAATAACATAATTGAATGGTGGGATGGAAGAAAATCCTGCCTTCCTTTCTTTGGAAATGAGGAAAGTTGTACTTGGGGATCTAACTGAATATGTTTCATCTTGTACTTTTCTTCTGTTGTTTCATTATTATCACCAAGTAGAAGAAACATGGAACCAGACCATCTAAACTGTCTAAATCTTTATTTATTATACATAGTATCTTCTAAATGTATCAACTAAATATTTCCATCTTTACTGTATTTTAAATTTTCATCCTGTCAAATGTTTACAAAGATCTATCCTTACAGAACCAAAGGGGAAAAATCATAAAATAAAATAATGTTTAACCATTTTACTAAAATTTACTACTAATTTATTAAAACTACAACACAGTCATTTTATCACATCAGTAAGTCTGAATGTCTTGTCTCTGAACATTAAAAACCTGAAAACTTTTCTTCTAGAATGTTTATGTTTTGCACAGCTTAGAATTAGTCTAAGAGAAACGGCACAGAAAAGTTCCTAAAAAAGTAACTTACCTCTTCACTAACTAAGCAACATACAAAGACATCTGTTCAAATTTCAGAAGACTTCACTGAGGTAGAACTGACTTGTAGAAAAACTGATTACATTTTAATTGATGTATTTGTCCTTATCTTTGATAGAAATAAAACGTGTATGTCTGGAATAATTTTATGCCATTAGACTTGACATTGCCCTCCTGCAAGAAACATGCCTTAAAATTACTTCATGCAGTAACCCTGTTACTGAAGTGCATAATTTTACCAATTATTTTCTCCATTTTCATGCATGTGAAAACAATTTCAAGTTTTATTATATTCACATAAGATGTTTTCTATTATCTCAGATAGGAGGAAGGCAGAATGCAATGATAGTTGGAATAAGATTGAGATAGAAGTAGAATTATGGCTACCTTATTTATGAAGACACATCACATGACAAAAATAATTTTGAAATAAATATTTTCAGTAATACTTCATGGACAAAATAAAGTGAAGTGAGTTTATCTAATCCAATCCAATTGAATCTAACAGATAATTAGTGGAAAAAGACAAAAACTTGGAAAAGAAGTCATCCCAAGACTAAAGAAGTTAGGATCAATTGTCCTATAAAAGCGGGGATGAGGAGTTGAAACCAGTTTTTATCACACTCATAACATATAAATGATTTAATTATGATGAATCTCCACAATGAAAACTAATCATGTTTCACATTGGGGAAAAAAAAGTATTAAAAGTTATGTTACAGTATAATAGTAGTTCAAGGTTTGTTTTCTTGTCTTCTCTTCCTGCTCTCTCAGAAAAGTATGTTTTAAGTAAATTAAATTGGAACTTCTGAAAGCTTGTACTTGATCTTAGAGGTATTTGCCAACCTTAATGATGCTATGAATCTATGATTCCATGTTTCTTGAGGCTACAGGGAATGCTGCATGGATCAGAATTGCATTCACAGTAGAGTCTAACCTACTGCAGTGCAAACTCATCCTTTGTGCACTATTGCTTTTAGCTTTGGGAGGCCTCATGGCACTGATTCAGCAACACCCTGTAAGTATATTACAGAAGCTTGCTGCTTTGAACTGTGTAATGAAGACTCTAAAAAATCTTTGTTTCTAACTGTCTTATATGGTTTAGTGAGAGATTAAGTAGCCAATAGAATTTTTTGGCCAAAAGTAATGGTAGCTGGACCAATACCTGAGAAGGTGATTATTGTTTACTTGTAGTTTTCTTGGGAACTGTACTTCAGAAGACTAGTTCCTTTCTTTCAATGACAGGTGTTAATAGTATCAGTGATGGAGTTGTCTACAGATCTTGGTTTTCTTCTGTGTGTGAAGAACAGACAGAAAATCTTTTTCTTTAAAAAAAACTGTACAAAAATTGGCTGGACTTACATCATCTCTTTCTTCCTCTAATGGTGCCTAAGAATGTTTCAAAACTCAAGAAGCAATACATGGTACTTGTAACTTTTTTTTAAGTCTGTTTCCTAACACTAGTTTTGTTCATACTTTGATTCTGGTTTGTATTTTAGTCCAATTTTATTTCAATTACTATTAGGTATGAATTTATTAGGTAAAGATAGTTTGAAAATATTAATAGGACCTGCCATTTTCCTGATACAGAAAATAAGAAATTTTACCTTCCTTTACAGTTACATGTGTCTTATTTTCCTTTATGTCCATATAATTCCAGAAAGCCTGATTCTTTAACAGTTCTGATTCAGGGAATTTCAGAGGATTTCTTCTTCCCCCATTGTAGTCTATTGATTATACTGCCGATATAAAATAAAAGAATATTACATGACAGGAGTTCATTGGCTATGGAAACATCTAGTGAAGAAAAAACTGTGTTGAATGTGTTTATTCGTGAAGTCTATAATGACTTTACTGAATCTCAGTAGAAATTCAAATGGCATGATAAGGATAACAGGGTGATAACATTTTCAGCCCTGAGCAACAGGAATCATAGAATCATAGAATCTTTGGGTTGGAAGGGACCTTTTAATGAGCAGGGATATCTTCAGCTAGATCAGGTTGCTCAAAGCCCTGTTGAACTTCACATTGAACATTTGAACATTCAAGAAACAAGTAAAACAATCATCCATCCACTGTGGGGCAGCCATTTGTGAAATATGTAATTGATTTTTAAAAGGAAAAATTATATCATAATCTCAGTACAAGAAGGAAGCAAACATCAAGGACCTTTGACAAAAAGCTAGAGGATAAGAAAATGAAGGATCTTCAACATGTACAAGAAAGAGAAAATAAATAAATAAAGAAAAAAAAATAAAAATCAAAGGAAAAGGGAAAGGAACCCTAAGGTTTGCGTTTTGGGCCCTGAGATGAGAAAGCAGGAAGTTCTTGAAGTGTTTATTGCCGAATCACATAGCCACAAGTTTTACAAAAATGGAAATGCACATTTTTAGAAATATTTTCAGTAGGTAAATGTCACAATTAATATATAATAATACTAATAATATTGTTCTTTATGGCAGTTAAAGAGAAAAAATAATCTTGGTTTGTAAAACTATCTCTTTGGATTACATTTATTATAAAACTGGCAAAAGAAAAGACAGCACTCAATTAATCAAATATTAAATAACTATGGTTACTCTATATATTCAACTCACCTCAGAACAGTTCTGTATCTTGATTATGTTGGTTCTCTGCATTCAACCTTACAGGGATTCCAGTGCAGTGTTTCACTCTTTCGGAATTTTCGTATTTCTCCATATAGCTTGTGTATTTGTGGCGCTTTTCTGGAAGGTATCAAAGCACCCTCAAAACACTTAAATATTTCAACTGAATAATTTCCAGATCACTAACAAAATTACTAACGAGTAATTCTCATGATTAAATGCTTTATAGACTATGTTCATTGGCATATTACAAGTACATTCAAATATACAGAAACTTTTAACATGTTAAGGATGGACAAGGTTTTTCTTAAATACAGAATCACAGAATCACAGAATCACTAAGCTTGGAAAGGACCTTCAAGATCATCAAGTCCAGCCATTAATCCAGCGCCACCATGTCCCCTAAACCATGTCTTGAAATGCCACATCCACACGTTTTTTGAATACAAACATCTGCAAAGCAGAGAAAAGTTTGAAATATGCTCAGGTGAAAAAAAAGGCTACAGAAGAAAATGTTTGGAGCAAATGATAAACATGAATGGCCACAAAGAGCAGCGGTGGATTCTTCTGCCAGCATCTGTTGGGAACATATTACTGAAAATGGTGCTTTTAACAACGACTCCTCTAGGACAGAACAGGAGTGAAACAAGGCTGCATTGTGTTGGGAGGAAATGGGTAAATGCTCTGCTTGAGATATGGTTTTTAGAGCAGTCCTGCCATTTTTAATCAAAACTGCAATTGTTGTAGAAAGAGATCTGCATATTAAGTTTCCCTTTCTTTTTAAAGTGCTGTAAATCCTTCAGTATCCTGACTGGGTTGGGTAAGGTTTTCTTCATAGTTCCCTCTCATTTTATTACATATTCCTGCATACATTCCTCCATTGCAGCTGCACCTCTATCTATTTAAATGTTTGTAAATGTTTCATTGTTCTCAAAATAAAAACAAAACCCAGAAAACTTGTAAGTCTTATTTTTCATTGAAAACAAATTGAAAGAAAAAAAAAGTTCAGAGTTCCTCTAAATAAATATTCTTGAGAAATACCAGCCCAACAAAGCCAACATATTTTCTAAAAAACTTTTAAAGTTTTTTACCTCAGCTTCATCAAGCTTTGAAGAAAAATAAAAAAGTGATTCCGCTATGAGACAGAGAATGCAGAATTTCAAGAATTGTTCTTTCTTTGAAAAAATAAATAAAATTATTTGGAGAGTTAGCAATGCAACTGATAATAGCTTCAGTTCCATTTTTATATGAGTGATGTAGCTGCTCCAAACCTGTCAGTGCAAATATGCCGCACTAGAAGAATTACAAAAAAAGGGCAAACAATGGGTTTTTTTCCTAATCTAAAAAAAATTAAGATTTTTCTTTCTTCATGTTCATCATTTTTCTTCTGTGGTTTTACAGTTATATGGCAAAAATTTCTGTGTAGGAATGTAAGTGCAACCTTTTAGTAACAGTAATTTGAATAACATGTCTACTTTTTACTGTAATACAAGTAAATGTGTGTTAGTAATTATCCTGCATGTGTATTTCATTAGTTTATCAATTAACTATTCTGAATTTTAAAAAGTAATTGAAATATGCTCAAATTTATTTTTATAAAACACAGGAAAGTTGCTAAAGTTTCTTTAAATAGTATAATAAAGTAATCATTGCTTCTGTTCTAATTTTTTTTTTTTATCCTTTAAGTGTATATAATCTTACTTTTGCAATTAGTCTTTATGTCATTAGATGTAATGATTGAAATGTAATGCTTGACAGAAGAAAATCACTGTCCTTTACAAAGAAATTTCTACAGAACAGATATTCTTATTCCTACACATATAAAACTCCACAGTCAAGAGATTTTAAAGATTTTTTTTAGATTAATATTTAATTCATATTTGAGGTGGTTAAAAACATTGACTAGCACTTTTAAGATATTAATTTATTTTTAATAACATGAAGTAATAAAGTAACTATAAGATTCTTAAAAGGTTTAAAAATCTAAATATGTATGCTACTAAGAAGCCAAAATACTTCATGTTACTGTATTCTAATATAGTAGATTTTAGTACATAATCTGATATTACCTGAATATTAAGGGCTGGTATTGTACAAAATATCAATATGAGCTAGTTCCTCTGGGCTATATATTTTGGAATAAGATTTGTTTAAGTCAGAAGTTGCATGATAAAGCCCCAGTGAACAGGTGTTGAAAGTACTATCTATTCCTTTTTTTGTTTTCTAATTTTTTTCCTGAACTCCACAGAATATTATTGCATGTTGTTTTAATTATCATATGCAATATAGACATTTTTATGAACCTATATGACAAAAATATATATTGTCAGTTTAGAGTGAACTATTGTGTGAAAGACTTAAAGACGACTGCTGAAAAGGACTGTATACCCAACAGATTATTAAAATTGCAAACTTAGTTTTCCATTAACATTTTCTATTTTGGCATCTTAAAAAGAGTGGAAGTTGATTTCAGCAGAACATCCTTTGGGGAAATTAGTTCATTTTGCTAAAGTATCTTAATAATTACAGTGACATCAAGGTTAATTGCTTAATCTGTATTGCCATAGTGCAGTCCTGTAGAAATCCCAACACAATCTGTTCTATAATTAGTGCCAGAATATCCATACATAGAACAAGCTGTAACCTAAATAAATTTAAAAAAAAGAACTTATATGATTAATAAATAAGATTTACCAACGTGTGTGTGTGTTTGTGTGTGTATAGGTATATATACATATATATGAAAAGAGGGGGTAGGTTTCACAAAACAGCTCTTAGGAACACAGTATATTAAACTCTTGAGGAGACATAAATAGCTGAGGTAGAAAATAACTTCGAGCAAGATGTTTTCTCTCCCTATTTTTTTTCCATCTCCAGAATGTGATTGCTAGCCAACACCATCAGATTTGCATCAGGTCCTATTTTCATAATGCAGTACGTCACAATAGTCAAAATATGCTTAGATCCTAAATAAGGCGAATAGAGTTTTGTCTGCAAAATGTAGCAGTTAACTTAAGGAAAACATTCTTCTTTCATTCGAGTATTTCCAAATTAAATGCATACACACTTTGTTTTCACTCTTCAGGACAATTACTATGAGGTCCCTCATGCTTTTTCAAAATGTCAACTTGATTAACGCAGCTGAAAATTCAAAACTAACAGGAACATTAAATTGTGCATGAACAGTGTAGTTGTGTTTAAGTATGTGTTATTTAAAATTGACATTTGATGACCATAGTAAATGACATTAGTTGGCATATAGTACTTGCATATGACACATGTAAAAATAATGTATTATATAACATTCTACAATACCTGTACAATAAAAATATTTTATTGTACAATATTGCACAATATATACCCTTATCATACTACATTGAGTATCCAAAGTTCTTAATGATGCTGAATCTAAAATGGCATAGTTGAACTGGTAGTTTCAATTTCTGTTCTCAATATTCCTTACATGCACATAGTAGGCCTTATTTGCCAGAAATAACAATGTTCTACCAAGTCACTAAAAATACACTAATTCATAGCAAGTAACACGTTGGCTGTTATCTTCCTTCTCAGGAATGCTGAACAAGTTCACCAAGATCAACCATGTAAATTAGAGACTCCCTCAGAATTGATTTCAGCGTTATCTGGGAAAGGAACACATCACAGCATATCTCTCACCTCTTCAACAATATTATATTTTTTAAAAAAAGAATGTGTTTAAGATGCAACCCCCCCCAACTTTTTCATTATATCATTACTCTTTTCTTCATTACTCTGTTCTTAATTTGTTTTAATGGATGTCTTACTAGTTTTGTTTCTATCACTTCACAGAATTGGCCAGTGCAACATGCAGAGTTTTGGTCTTGAGATTATTCTTTCTTTTTCTCCATACTGAGATTCTCCCATCTAGCATTCCTGTCCCATTTCATTGCATCCATTTCACTGGTTTTCCTCTTTCTGCACTTTATGTTTCCATGTGCATTTTCTTCATATATTCCTAAATAATTGTCCATTTTTGTATTATTATTATGTGCAAATACTCTATTTAATATGCAGTAGTTCTGTGTATTTTCTCCATAGGACCTCCTTCTGAATGCACTAAACACACAGTAGTTGTTTTCTAAATGGTACTACCAGAAACTCATAGATTTACCGTGCTTTGCTTGCCCCATGTCAGAAACGAGGCGGTCAGAGTTTATAAAGTAATCGTGAAGATTCTTCTACTTCACTTTTGGGGATAATTTCAAATATATTGCTTATTACTGAGCTTACAGATTTGTATTACATTGGCACACTTTGTTAATGCACGATCCCATGCAGTTTTACTGACTTTTCAAATTCTGAAGATAGCCAAACTGAGGGACAATATGGTGCCCCTGATAACTCAGGATGAAATGATGGTTTCCTTCCTGCTCTCTGCTCCTTTTCGGAATCTGTTGATTCATTTGCACATTATTGCTTCACATTAGTCACCAGTTCTTGTTGAATGCTTATTACATTTGAGGCAGAAGCTGTGAGTTACTCTGTGTTGGCTAACATGGTTTTCAGATGACCACTGTCTGGAGACAGAAACCAGCAATTGGATCTGTGATAGCTGTAAAACTGATCTTATTTTCAGAAGGGTTATAAAGAGACATTTTAGGGCTATAAAGAGACATTTTAGGGCATTCACTAAGTATGTAGCAACATACAAAATGTTCTGCTTTTAATGACCTTTAAAGAAAAAGAAAGTTCTGCAGATTATATCTATCCCATTTTTACAGAAATTGGGGCAAGTAAATCATAGCCAGCACTAATCGCAAATCTGCACCTCTGAAAAATATGTCAATGGAAAAGATCATATTCTACCATCCTTTATTGTATGTTTTGTACAGCAGAACTGAAACACAGAGCCTGTATCCTTGAAAATATACACTTCTTACACATCTTAAGATATACATTCCATTATCAATGTTAAGCCCATCACTCAAATGTTGGTATCACTGTGATAAAGCCTGACGATGGTTTGATTGCTTTAAATACTACAACTTTTACTTTTAGGAAGTTGAGGAGGCAAGTTAGTCCTAACTTTACAAAGGGGAGAAATCTGTCCCTATTGCTCTCAAGCGCATGTTTTCCAAAGTGTGATCATTAAATAAGGAAATGTTTCCAATGATGCATAGTTTAAATTATGCCACATTTACATTTCCAAGTATCATTTTAATCTGCCTTACTAGCCTCTACCCATCTATATATCTATTTGAGTAATTCTGAAGGCATATACCTTTACATCATATAGATGCCACAGATGGATACAGCTAGATATGAAAATGTTTTATGTTAGTACTTTTCAACTTAGCAACTTTTAAAATAGCCATTTTTTTAAAGCAGTAGCTAAGACAGCTATGCATTCAAAAATAAAACTATCAAACCTTTAATTTTCCTATATTTTACTTAGTTATTGCCTCTTATTCAGTGTTTATCATCTCCTGGGAAACAGGAGTCAACTCTCCCACAATTTACAGTAGGTTTCATTTAGATGGTTTCTCAGCTAAACACTTTAATTTTGAATGTTCGTACTACATGGTGGGAATTTATGCAATTTACAAAGTGTTTACCATAGCAGTTGAGAGACTGTTATTGAGAAATTTCATATGAATCTCTTTCACCTCAACAAAATTTCTGTTCTTTCAATTCCCTTTAAAAAGACAGTTGCTAACCTCATAAGTTTATTTTGGCAGGCAAACTGCAATTAGTAACTTGCAGTATCATCAAAGAAGAAAGCAGAATCTTAGCACTGTAATGAATCTATACTTGCATATAATTGCAGCTTTTGTTTTCTTTTCCATGTGAGTCAAAACAGTAACAACTTGCAAAAAACTGGGAGACTTAGTAATGCCCTAAGCTTTTCCAAAAGTATATTTTAATGTGCTAATGCTCTAAACCTTTCTAAAAGTATATTTTAATGTGCTTATAGCTGAATAATATTATGTGTTTCTCTATTTTCCTCTCCTTGTCACCATAGATACTGCTTAGAAAAGTTTTACAGCTTGTAAGACACAAACCCAGTTGAAATCAGGAAAACTAACTAACAGGAAAACTACTTCTTAGCTTTGTTGATTATTTACTGCAATCTATTAAAATTTATCCTTTCTTTTAAAAGTGCATGGAACCATTTGGTTTGTCCTCTTGCAAACATCCTTGGTCTTCTTTCAAAAATATATACAGCAGAAGCCAAGGTGAGATCTAGTTAAGTGAGAATTAATCTGTTGATTTTAAAACTCTGCTTTTTATAAGAAGTAGCCAAGGATCTAAAACAATTATAAGGTTTTAGCATGTGTCACTAAACAACTGTAAGTTTTGCAAATTTCTTAATATAAAGAAGGTTATTGATTACATGATTAGTTTAACTTTAGTAAAGAATTCTTCAGCCTAATAACCGTGTGTTTATGTTTAACGGCCTACTGTCATAGTCCTTAGGCTGTATTTGCCTCAATGCTAACATTGTAGCTATGTGTAAACGGTGAATCACGAGGAAAGCAGGCCTCATGAAAATTAAATCAGAGAAGAGTTAAGAGCAAGGACTGAGAGATTAAAGAGAACAGAGAAGATGTCTTAACCT
>NW_010552293.1:8045-19658 GCF_000687285.1 Phaethon lepturus | reverse complement strand
CAGGAATGCTGTAACAAGGATGATAAGAAGGAACCGCTTGGCTGGACAACAGAAGGGGCAAACATCCAAGGAGAAGAAATTATCTTCAAGAGACCCGTGACCATGAAAGGGAAAAAAGAGTAGGGGCTGACTCCCCAAAAGACCACCAATGACCACCCAAGACCCCCACGCATGCATAGTGTACTTTTGCAACGCCAGCATTACGTAAATGTAGTAGATAAGCCAGGAGGTGGTGATTTCTTGGAAAATGTGTGAATATTCGTGTCTTTAAGGTATATAAAGGATGAACTTTTGTTTCAGCACATGCATGTTAGGAGGAGATATCCCCCATGTGTCCAGCATTGCAATAAAGATGTCTGCTTAATAACTTTTACATTTCTTTAACTTTTTTGAATCACCATCATAGACAGGTAACTTCTTTCAAACTGTGCAGTGTTGTGTGATTTCAGATTTCAGTAAGAAACTGAGAACAGCGAATATTTTTACTTATTTATTATAAAAATACAAAATATTAAATAATAGATCGATTATGCTATGTTTATACATAATACAAATCCACATTCATATTTAGCTAGTACTAAGCAAATATTTTTTTTTTCCAGGACTTTAATGTACAACATGAAAGAATGTGTTTACAATGTACCTCCTGTCATTTTCACTGTGGAAGGTATCTGTTGTTCAGCCTTAAAAGGTCACATAGTCTTGGCTTCCCTGACTTAATCAATATGGTCTGCATGTCTCTGCGTCAGAATAAGCAGCCACTGTTGCCTCTTCTTCTTTTTCCAAATGAAGTACTGTGTTATTCCTGATCTCCTCTTGCATCTGGGTCAGGTCTTTTCCCACATTCATAGTCAGTGCATTGGGTGACCAGAGTGACTGTAATGACAAGGAGAGCACTGGAGCAATGTTAATGCAGTTGTATATGACTGATCAGACAACCTCAGCAAAAATTGATCTTCCTGTCACCCCTTTGAGTCCACTAATGTCATGTTGTTTTTTAAAAGAGACTTAAGCCTACTTGATAGACTTGTTCTCAGGTATTCCATTCTGATCACAGAGAGAGTAAAGGGTGGGGTGATAAACAAGGTCACTGACTATTGAGCTGAAATTAATTAAACGATGAATGGCCTTTCAAAATAACCATTATCATACAATTATTTTGGCACATTTCTGAAGGCCAATATGGGCAAGGCACTGATTCATTGTTTAAGATATTTATTTTACTATAAAACTTGTCACACATACAAACTTGCTGTTCGACAATTTATCCCTATTTGCAAGAGCAAGCATGCTCATTAGTGGTACAAAATAATTTCAGTATTCAAACACAAGAAATCAATTATTTGTATTTCATCAGAGTTTTCTGAGAGTTATGAAACATGAAATAGAATATGTCCTCTGACACCTTGTTTACATTTAAACAAATATTAGCTACAGACAATATAGAGGAAAAAAGTAATAGCAATTTATCATCTTGCAAATATTTATGGTTTCTGAAACATTTTGGAATACATAGCTCTGCCAAGAAAACGTCACCTACAATATGGTGTAAAATAAATCATTTAGACTGAAAATAAGACTTGTTCAAAGCACCTTAAAACTGACAGGTTTAATGAAAAACAACAATTTTTTTTCATTACTGCAGTGGGTTGACCCTGGTTGGATGCCAGGTGCCCACCAAAAGCTCTCTATCACTACCCTTCTCAGCTGGACAGGGGAGAGAAAATATGATGAAAGACTCTTGGGTCAAGATAAGGACAGGGAGATCACTCAGCAATTACTGTCATGGGCAAAACAGACAACTCAAGGAAATATTAATTTAAATTATTGCCAATCAAATCAGAGTAGGATACTGAGAAATAAAACCAAATCTCAAAACCACTGTCCCTCCAGCCCTCCCTTCTTCCCAAGCTTAACATTGCTCAAAAATTCTCTCACAATTCCCCTCTGAGCTGCACAGTGGGACAGCGAATGGGGGTTGTGGTCAGTTCATCACACGTTGTTTGTGCTGCTCCATTCTCCTCAGGGAGGACTCCTCACACTCTTCCACTGCTCCAGCATGGGGTCCCACCCATGGGAAACAGTCCTCCATGAACTTCTCCAATGTGAGTCCTTCCAACAGGCTGCAGTTCTTCATTAACTGCTCCAGTGTGGGTCCTTTCCATGACATGCAGGCCTTCAGGAACAGACTCCTCTAGCGTGGATCCCCAACAGGGTCACAAGTCCTGCTAGCAAACCTGCTCCAGCATGGGGTCCTCTCTCCACAGTTCCACAGGTCCTGCCAGGAACCTGCTCCAGTGCAAGCTTCCCATGGGGTCACAGACTCCTTTGGGCACATCCCCCTGCTCCGGTGTGGGGCCTTCCCGGGCTGCAGGTGGAGATCTGCTCCCCCGTGAAGCTCCATGGGCTGCAGGGGCACAGCCGGCCTCATCACGGTCTTCACCACAGGCTGCAGGGGAATCTCTGCTCCAGCACCTGGAACACTTCCTCCCCCTCCTTCTTCACTGACTTTGGTGTCTGCAAAGTTGTTTCTCTCACATATTCTCACTCTTCTCTCTGGCTGTTGCTGTGCAGCAATTTTTTTTCCTCCTTAACTCTGTTACCCCAGAGGTGCTACCACCGTTGCTGATGGGCTTGGCCTTGGCAAGTGGTGGGTCCCTCTTGAAGCCAGCTGGCACGGGCTCTATCAGACTTAGGGGAAGCTTCTAGGTGCTTCTCACATAAGCTACCTCTCCAGAACCCCTGCTACCAAAACCTTTCCATGCAAACCCAATACAGTTACTTTCAGAATTCTCTAACCCTTTTTTTCCTTAAGTAATAAGGCAGATGCAAAACTTATTGTAAAATATATGCAATTATCTGTTCTAAAACATATGAAATGGAATAGAATCTTTGGAATACTAATTCCTTATGAGATCAGTTTTTTAGATCAGAGAAAAAGAGTTTTTAGATGTTACAGGAGTTACTAAACACTGTATAGAAATATGAGTTAGATTCTAAGAGTAACTATCAGCACTGCAGTAACCCCTGTATTTTTCTGTCGTTACTAATGTTGCAGCAGAATAAAACCTCATTCAGAACATTTGAGCTCTTGGGCATATATATATGCTGTGTACATAAGTATTGTTATGTGCAAAAATTTTTTATAAACCAATTGTTTCTAGGATTTTGATTGTTCGATTGGGAGGGTTTGTTTTTTTGAGGGGTGTGTGGATTTTTCTGTTGGTTTATTTTTTTTTTGAGAATAAAAGGTCATAGAAGAAAGCTGGTTTGCTTTGTTTTACTTTGACTTTCATGTCATTTCCCTGTAATAAAGGAAACTGGGCTAAAAAGGTGCAGCCTTTACAAGAAGTAATTCCATCCTATACTTTCATAAAGGCTATACCAGCAAACCAAAAGATTAAAAAAAAAAAAATTGTTCACATTATTCATTTACAAGGACACCTACCATATTGACAGGTTTAACTGCCAAGAATATGTCACCTACAGTATGATGTAAAAGAAAATATTGATTTTAAATCTAAACACACAGTACTGTGGTGGCATTAATAAGTTGCACGTTTCACTCCCTTTTACTCCTGTAGTGCTGGCAAGTGTAGAGTATGCTGTTTAACCTACACGTAAGTTTATGTAACCTTTTTTGAGTGAGAAATCAACACTAGTAAGAGTGAGGTGTTATAACAAGATATTCACTGGACTAATGTGAATATATTGTTAAACTGAATTTCCTGAGGCTACTATGCATCACTAGTTTTCTCCAAGTCAGTTGAAACCATACTCTTGGTCATAAAGAACTTTAACCTTCTGTCATGAAAATTTGCTTTTTATAGTTTGCTGTGAAAATATATTTTGTCATTCAAATCCCTCAGCTTACTTAGCACTTCTTCCCCCTCTCACTAGCAGGTGACTGCACTATAACTATGGTTTTCAGTCATTTCTCAATTCAGTTGAATGATACCAGAGTGATTTCTGAACTTTTAATTTAATAACTGACCTTATCAGTAGTATTATCACTAATTTTTGCAGATTCTTTTCTCACTTATGATCTCTCACCAACAGTATTTCAACATCCTCAAAAAGTATAAAACTAGAAATTGTCATCTCAGATCCCAGTTGATATTTGCAGGAAGACTGTAGTGAAAAACTGAAAAGGATCTGTAACATGAGGCAAAACAGTAAAACTTAATTATACCTTATGATGTTCATATTTTAAAATATGATACATTGATTTAACTCCTTTTCTCTTTTTATTCTTTCCTCTATTCATTCCTTGTATTTCTTTAATTTGGATCAATCATCTTGATTTTTTTATCCCTTTTTATATCAGTTTTTGAGGAAATGATCTATGAGCTGAAAAAGCACTTGATTAAGATTACAAAGTCCTGAAACCTTCTTCAGTGTCATTACAGATGTAAATTTAATATTCAAAATTTCTGTGTGATACTCTGATGCTATAAAAGGTAAATATAGCATGGCTCTGGTACTACATCATAAATTATGAGTTAATATCATGTTTTCTGTGGACCTTCTTTTCTTGTTAAACAGGCATTTTTAAAATCACATTTTGGGGACAAAAAAAAAATTAAAAACATTTACACAGATATTCTCCATCTGGGAAATTTTGCACAGTTCTCATATGATCTTTTTTACTTCATTTAGGACTATATTTTAACACTAATTATATTCTAAAATACAAACAACATCTCACATTTTTAGGTGTATTGAAATATTTTACCCTTAATACGCATTAAAAGTGTATAGGTAGTTAATGCTATAGGTATGAACCTTGTGAGATTTCAAAGGATTTTACCTAACTCCCATGAAGAAATTTCTTCTTGAAATGCTTAGCGTTTCAGATTCATAGATGCATATAAACTTTCAGGAGTCTAAATTTCTCTGTAATTTTGTTTTCTGTGTGTAAATATTTTTTTGTTATAATACTTTTTTAAGAAAAGGAAACTCTAAATATGTTTAAATTGTGAGGAGCATGCATATTTTTGTGAGCAAGCCATAAGAATTATACATCAGATAGATAGAAAGAGCCATAAATCTTTCAAACAACTTTGCTATGTTGGTACAACTGGTGATACAATCTTATCTTGCCTAATTAATGGCTAAAGACTATTGTTTGCTGATGAATACTTTTTCTAATATTCTTAAATGTAGCTAAATAACTAACATTAAGTTATGATGATGACCTTGAAAAAAAAGTCAGTTGTAATACTCAGTAGCTAGCTACAAAGTATTCAGTTGTCCATGCTTTTCCACAAAATTTTCTAGAGTATCTCCATAGATATCTACAGCACTCCTCCTATCTACTTTGATCTGTCCTTCTCTGCATTAAAGTCAATTAATCAATCAATCAATCAAACAAACCAACCAACCCACAAACAAACAAACAAAAAAAACCCCCCAAAACACACAACAAACACACACACAAATTTCTGCTTAAATTTGTCAAATTTAAAACGTGTTACTCACTGTGATTCAGAACTAACTGCTGAACTCAGATCTTCCTCTTGAGTCTGACCTCTAGGCACAGATATGACCATGTCCTAGCACTGTATGAGGTTCACACCAGGTGGTGTGAGCTCTCAGTGCTCACAGACCTCCTTGTGGGGTGTTTAAACTATGGAGCAACAAAGGCTCCAAAGCAATTCTCACAGCGTTTAGTGAGATAGTTGAAATACCACAGCTACACATCTCACTTCACTCTGAGGGAACTTATTCCTCTCCGTAGAGACATTAGCTTTTAACTCAAGCATGTAAATTGACCGAATAAATTTAGGCATTGTACCCACCTAAGTAACAGTTCAGTCCTTTGTAGACAGTTAATGCCCAATGTTTCAAATAAAAAGTGATCGATGACAAATATTGGTCAAGTCAACTCCCCATTTCTGCTGCTTAATCCATCAAGAAAATAAGTGGTGCTTAATTTCCTTGCACCACTAAAGACAAAAATATTCCTTTTAGGAAAAAAAATCCCAATATTTGGCAATATTCCTATGAGGAAAAACAAGTGCTTGAATTCTATGTTGAGTGTGGAAATTTTTACAGGCATCATCTCTGAGGAAATGGAATATGAGCTGAATGGTTTCTTTCTGAAAGGTGTTTTTTAGATACAAAGGTCATCATACAAAGAAAAAGGTCATCATAGAAACAAAGTCTGCAAGACAAATGCTATATCATTTTACAGAAGAAATACAATTGCAAGTCTTTTAACAATGAGGATATTGTTCTTACCAATACATATTCAACTAATCCAAATATGCTTATTTTCTTGAAAGTGGTTTGAAATCAAACTTTTTCCACATCACCAAACTTATCATTAGGGACTATTATAACTGGAGTGGTTTCCATTTATTTCGTCACAGAAGCATTTCATTTATTTTGCCTCTGACAGAAACAAGCAGAGCTGCTGCTGACATCATGGCAGGGTTGCTGCTTGTCACTGTAACATTAGGTTTTGAAATAACAATTCTAAGTACAGATTTTATAAATTTGTGCAGAAAAAAAAATCTTTAGGGGGAAAAGGGAATATTTATTTTGCTTTGCTCCAAGACATTCATCAAACAATTGCTTCAGATGTAACTGTAGTTAATTACTGTGAGGAAATATTTTATCTATTGTAATACTCATCCTATTTGCACTTGGGTCTTATTTTCCACTCTGAACTGAATTTTTTTCTAGTTAGTCTGAGAAACACGAGGTAAGGTGAAAAAATTGAAAACTAGTAACAGAAACCTTTTTATTCTATTTTATTCTGTTCAATGTTAAGCTATGCCATGCTATGCCATGCTACACTACTCTATGCTATGTTATGTTAATGTTACTCTGTTAGTCCATTCTTTCTTACTTTGTTTGGTATACTGGTTTTGGGACAGGAATGATGATACTTATGCTACATGGCATGATGCCATCTGAAAGGTGGACTGGATGTTAATGTCGTCATTAATGTTTGTTCTTTAGCTGGCTTAATCTCAGTACTGGTCTGAAACTATGAAAATCCATACAGGAGCTGGAACTTATACCCTGACATTGTGTACTACTCTGAAAGAAGAAATATAAATAAGAAGTCATATTGATATCTATTTGTACACACTATTATCTATGAACTGAAGGCGGTGTCAACATTTGGGGGAGCTACAAGATGACCGAATGTTGAAATTTCTGACATTTTATTGGTGAGCAATGTTTTAGTATTCTCTTCAAACAGAATAAAAATGAGTTAAGTAATAAATTTTTGTTGCTTGCAGTATATAAAGATATTTTATCAAATGATTATCCATTATTCATGAGTCTGAAACGTACATGAAAATGAAAGTTCTTTGAAGTAAAATTGTATTTATGTATTAAAAGATCATAGCAAGCAACTCACACAATAACCCCCTTATATATAAAAATAAATATTCTAAAAGTTTTTTCTGGATTTCACTTCTCAGTATTGGTCTGGATACATTTTAGTGATAGACTTCCTCTTACCCAAAGACTTAACTAGCACTTTACAACAAACTGAAAGTTACACACTGAAACAAAGAATTAAAATACTTTAGAAGAAGAATTAGATCTCCATGGAAACTTGTGAAAGGGATAATTTTTTCCACCTGTTATACACCAGTTGAAGTATGCAACAGATTAACATGGCAGCTGAGAAACTGTAGGCAAATTAGACTTTGTTTACAAAATAAGACAGAAAGGAAACACATCTTTCTTCAGCAAACAGACTTGGATCAAATGCTTAACATCCTTTTTTAAATATCGTCACTCAGTGTCAGGATATTGACAAGTCTGAGCACTCAAAAATCAGGTGACTTTTGGTTCAGAGACAAACTAATATTTAAGCAAAGTATTTAAAAGTATTTGCAAAGCACCCACTTGAATCTAAATCTTCTAAATTTCTTAAGCTGATTTTCATGTAACCATTTCTTTATTTTAAGTTTTATCTTGGACATATATAAGACTATAGACATATATGGGATTTAATCTGGCATTCATTTTAGGTCATTTTTACATAAATCATTGACTTCAACATGGTGTGCATATGTGTATATGTATAAATTACCATTTGTGGAGGTGACTTTTCTTGGGTAAATCATGTTTGACCAATGTGACTGCCTTCTGTGATAAAGTGACTTGCTCGGTGAATGAGGGGAAAGCTGTAGAAGTCCCTTGATTTTAACAATACAAAGCCTCCAACAACATCCTTCTTCACAGTCTGGTGAGGCATGGACTGTATAGATAGTCCACAAGGTCAGTGTGCAGGTATCCCATTTAAAGGGTTGTTAATGGCTCAAAGTTAAACTGGTCACTGAAGTGGAGCTCCTCTGACACATTTTCCTCTAAAAACTTTGTCTTCAATTTTAGCTCATAGTACTTCCGATAAAAGTGAAGTAATATTTTATTCAGAAGCATGATATGTGCACATATGCATTTGCTTATCCTGAGACAACTGTTTGCTTTTCCCCTTCTTTTGAAGGAAATGATACAGAACTGTGTATTTTCCCTATGTCAGGAACTTAGAAAGCCAGTTTGTTTGCTGCAAAGTGAAGGTTTCGGTATGTAAGGCAGATATGCTTGGGGTTTGACTTCAGTTTTTTGCTCTTTCAATGAAGTCATGAAGAACCACAGCCTCCTCAGGAGTTCCTTCCGTACTTTATTCTCTTTCATATTCTCCCTTTTTTTTTGTGTCAGAAGCAGCCCAACCCCTGGCCATTCCTCATTGCTGGAGTGAGGGAGAGGAACCCATTTGTCTTGTACCACTCAGAAGCCTTGAGCTGGCTCTGTCCCTTGTGGAGCACAATATCATTGGTGTTTAAGACTGTACTGTCCAGAAATGAACTTTCACATAAACAATATATTGATTACAGTACTATGCTAAAAAAGAAAAATAAGTTCAGTTCACACACACGGGGACTACATTTCTGATTGGATTGAAGATGGGGAGTAGAAAGAATTTTAATCCAGCAGTGGAAAGCATAGCAAAATCCAATGGGAATACTTATATACAAACTAGAAATAACGTACATCTTTAATAGTACTGATAGTTTAACTGTAAGAAATATCTGCCACCAGACATAAGGAGATCTCTGTGCTTTTCCTGTCTGTGGGACAATCATTCTTCCTGATGCACTCTGTAGACTTGGATCCAGAATGCGTATTTTTGATGTGTGTTGGAGCAGAAGGAGCACCACAACCCTGGCCACCCATGTTTCCTTTTGAAGAAAACATGATATATGATGTGGTCCAACTAAGTCCCTTAATCCGGATAATCAGGGAACCAGGCCTGTGGGGCATTGAAGGGAGGGTACCTACCCTACAGTGGAGGTAAAACCAAGAAGGATTCCTAACATATGTTATGTTTCAAACACAACTCACGTACATATTGTTGAACTATTTTGTTGAAGAGTTTGATCAAAATAACAGAGATCTCTTCTTTCTGAAAAAGTGTAAAATTATGAAAATAAAATGTGTGTAGAAATAATATTGGCTTAAAGCCAAGCCACAGTACTCAGACCTACATGAGTGACATCACTATTCTATTACTTTCTTCACTGAGTTTTGTTCTCAGTATGAGTATCTTCAGTACCATGTCATAAAAACATAATTTTGGTGACCTGAAGCATAACCCCCCCTTCAGATAATTGGAACCAAACACAACATAGGAAGTTATGCCCACTCCATAAAACCACACAAGTCCCTAGCAGGTCCAGAGGAGAACCGACATATTACTCTATGAGGATGTAGTCATTCTCTGCCATTTGGGCTCAGGAACAGAGAATAATTCCTGATTTAATCTTTTTTGGAATGTAGACAGAACCTTAAAGTCATATTCTGTCTCCACAATGTTTATGCTAATTCAGAAATGATCTGGATTTCTTGGCCAAATTAGCTCTGAAATAATTTTTCTGCAGGGCTGAAGAAATGGGGACTTCAACTTACCGGTCGTCTGCTGGAAATACAACACAGCATAGAGAAAAAAGCCTAGGAGGTTCCTGGAGTGTGTGGAAGATAACTTCCTGACACAGCTGGTACGTGAGCCTGTCGGGAGAGGTGCCTTGCTTGACCTGCTGTTTACAAACAGAGAAGGACTGGTGGGAGATGTGATGGTCGAAGGCCGTTTTAGGCTTAGTGACCACGAAATTATACAGTTCTTGGTTCTTGGTGAAGTAAGGAGGGGGGTCAGCAAAACTGCTACCATGGACATCCGGTGAGCAGACTTCAGCCTACTCAGGTCATTAGTTGAGAGAGTCCCATGGGAGACAGTCCTGAAGGGCAAAAGGGTCCAGGAAGGCTGGACAGTCTTCAAGAAGGAAATCTTAAAGGCACAAGAGCAGGCGGTCCCCATGTGCTGCAAGATGAACTGGTGAGGAAGATGACTGGCCTGGCTGAACAGGGACCTTTTGCTAGGACTCAGGAAAAAAAGGAGAGTTTATCACCTTTGGAAGAAGGCGGAGGAAACTCAAGAAGAGTACAAGGACCTCATTAGGTCAAGCAGTGACATAACTAAAATGGCAAAAGACCAGCTAGAACTTAATCTGGCCACTGTCATAAGGGATAACAACAAATGTTTTTACAAATATATTAACAACAAGAAGAGAGCCAAGGCAAATCTCTGTCTGCTATTGGATGTGGGGAGGAACATTGTCAGCAAGGATGAGGATAAGACTGAGGTACTTAATGTGTTCTTTACCTCAGACTTTCATAGCCAGACCAGGTATCTGCAGGGTATTCAGCCCCCTGAGCTAGAAGACAGGGACAGAGAGAACAATAAACTCCTCATAATCCAGCAGGAAACAGTTAAGGACCTGCTGTGCCACCTCAACACTCACAAGTCCATAGGGACTGATGGGATCCACCTGAGAGTACTGAGAGAGCTGGCAGAGGAGCTTGCCAAGCCACTCTCCAACATTATCAGCAGTCCTGGTTAACAGGGCAGGTCCCAGAAGGCTGGAGACTTGCCAATGTGACACCCATCTACAAGAAAGGCTGGAAGGAGGATCCTGGGAATGACAGGCCTGTGAGCCTGACCTCCATACCGGTGAAGATCAAGCCAGCACAGGTTCATGAAAGGCAGGTCCTGCTTGACCAACCTGATCTCCTGCTATGACCAGGTGACCCACCTAGTGGATGAGGGAAAGACTCTGGACGTTGTCTACCTGGACTCTAGCAAAGTCTTTGACAGCGTCTCCCACAGCATTCTCCTGGAGAAACTGGTGACTCGTGCCTTAGACAGGTGTGCTCTTTGCTGGGTAAAAAACTGGCTGGACAGCTGAGCTCAGAGACTCATGATGACCAGCTGGCGGCTGGTCACAAGCAGTGTTCCCCAGGGCTCAGTTTTGGGCCTGGTCTTGTGTAACATGTTTATTGATGACCTGGATGAGGGGATTGAGTTCTCCCTCAGTAAGTTTACAGATGACACCAAATTGGGTGGGAGTCTGATCTGCTCGAGGGTGGGAGGGCTCTGCAGAGGGATCTGGACAGGCTGGATCGATGGGCAGAGGTCAGTCGTATGAGGTTCAATAAGGTCAAGTGCCGGGTCCTGCACTTGAGTCACAACAACCTCATGCAACGCTACAGGCTTGGGGAAGAGAGGCTGAAGAGCTGCCTGGGGGG
>NW_010552293.1:0-7895 GCF_000687285.1 Phaethon lepturus | reverse complement strand
AGCAGGAGGAGGGAAGTGATTGTGCCCCTGTACTCGGCACTGGTGAGGCTGCACCTCGAATCCTGTGTTCAGTTTTGGGCCCCTCAGTGCAGGAAGGACATTGAGTTGCTGGAGCATGTCCAGAGAAGGGCAACGAAGCTGGTGAGGGGTCTGGAGCACAAGTCTTATGAGGAGCAGCTGAGGGAACTGGGGTTGTTGAGTCTGGAGAAGAGGAGGCTGAGGGGAGACGTCATCTCTCTCTACAGCTTCCTGAAAGGGGGTTGTGGTGAGACGGGTGTTGGTCTCTTCTCTCAAGTAACTAGCGATAAGACAGAGGAAATGTCCTCAAGTTGCACCATGCGAGGTTTAGAGTGGTCATTGGAACAGGCTGCCCAGGGAGGTGGTGGAGCCACAGTCACTGGAAGTGTTCAAAAAATGTATCGATGTGGTGCTTAGGGACATGGTTTAGTGGGCATGGTCGTGTTGGGTTAACGGTTGGACTTGATGATCCTGAAGGTCTTTTCCAACCTTAATGATTCTGTCATTCTGTGAGGCTAAGGGGAGACCTTATCACTTTCTACAACTACCTGAAAGGGGGTTGTGGTGAGGTTGGTCTCTTCTCCCAAATAACTGCTGATAGGAGGAGAGTAAATGGCCTCAAGTGGTGCATGGGAACGTTTGTATTGGATATTAGGAAAAATTTCTTTACTGAAGGAGTGGTCAGGCATTGGAACAGGCTGCCCAAGGGAAGTGGTGGAGTCACCATCACTGGAGGTGTTCAAAAAGCTTGTCGATGTGGTACTTCGGGACATGGTTTCTTGGGTGTGGTGGTGTTGCGTTGACGGTTTGACTTCATGATCTTGGAGGTGCTTTCTAACCTTAATGATTCTGTGATTCTATGAACAATACAGAACAAGGATCATATATTATCCATAATTTTATAACTTAATACTTTTGGCTGAAAAAAAAATTTCCAAAATGAAAACTAAAATAAAATTGTCCTATTCCAATGATTTCTTCTTTTCTTTTTTCTTTTTTTTCCCCCCATGTAACTACATTCTTAATGCTTTCAGTGATAGGAGAATTTTAACTTCTTGGATATTTTCATCTTTTTTTTCTCAAAAGGAACTGAAATTAAACAGAATCTGGTCTTTTTTCTTCTGTTGGGATGCTAGCAGCAGAAATACTCTTATTTATATACATGTGTTTATTTTTTTTTTTAATGGTTGCACAAAAATGAATTCTGTCATTGTCCGTAATCTGACAGCTCTGTAGCACTTTCTGTTGTGTACCTTTATGGGCATTTTTTAATTAAGTATCCCTTTTGGCTCAATATTCTACATCTACCATCTTATCCTGCTCACTCTGTGTCAAATATTATTTACATCTTATAATAATTTCATTTTATCAAAACTTTTATTCAACTTTTCTGTTTAAATAGTGCCCTCTAAGGTTATAAAAATAAACATTTCTTATTAAGATTTTAATCAGACACTTTTTTTCTGTCTGTATAGACTTATCTGTAGTAGTTTTAGTCTTTAAGTTATCTGTAGTTCATCTGAATTTGTATTTGTCTCTACCTTACAGTGCAATGATTTTCAACTAAGACTGCAGATTTAAACTCTATACTTTTATATCTTAAAAAGGATTTTTAAACAATATGGTATGAAATGATTCAGCCCAAAATTCTACTCTGAAGCTTGCATAAAAGAGCATGAAACAAAGCCTGTTTGAGCTGGTCTATAGGAATTTATTGTCAGGTGAATAGTAAAGACTTCAGTGGGGGGATTACAGTTGTATGCTTCCTACACAGATTTTGTGATGAGAGCCAGCAGAACATTTCATTTCACAAATCTATTGACTATGTTGGTTACAAATATTCTCTAACACAATTTCATACTTAATCATGATATTCAAATCACACATGATTATAAAAAGCAACAAATGTAATGGGTTTCCTGCATCTGCAAGGGCATTGGTAGTACAAATTCAACTGGTCATGCTTTAGAGAAAGAGATTTTTGATGCTGATGTCCCCTGCCAGGAGAGCACAAGCTTTACATTAGGAGAAGATGACAGGACTGAATAAATGGAACATCAAGGGACTAGGAATACATAGCAAATAGGCACAGCTAGGAGGTCATTTGGAAAGAGAACCAGCTGGATGCAGTTGGTGTGAGGGCACAGTGACAAATCTATCATCTGTCCACCAACAGAGAAAAGACACAGGAGACTGGCCTGACTTCAAAGAGTACCTGTACTAGTAAACTGTTTGAAAAGGGATAGCTGAACTGGAAACTGCAATTCTATTTTCACTTTATTTTTCTGCCCTTCCTCTCCATTCCCTATTCCGGAACCCATCTTTTCCTCCTTTCTTACTCCTTCCCTTTCTCCCTCCCAGTTTTAGACACGACCTTATAATGCTTCAAGATAAGCAATGCACAGTTATTACTCAATAAGTTGCATAAATACCTGCTCATATCAACTTTTAAAATTAGCTGTGATTACTTTGTTTCCAAATGGCTGACGAGAATTTTAGTGATATCTTCCTTTCCTGAAGTTTCAAGGACAGTCCAGTACTAACTAACTGGGGACTATGCTGATGATAAGTAGGAAAATAAGGAAATATAACAAAGAGAATAATCATTGTAAGCTAATGAGGACCTATGTATAAGGAAAATTCTGAAGACTTTTTTTTTTTAATTCTCAGGTATTCTTTTTTTTTTTCCTTCATATGAATAAATAGCAAGAGGGTCAGTTTTCTTGCTCTAGCTTAACTTTCATAAAGATAGCAATGTGCATATGTACATATATTTGGAGAAACAGTGATCATTATATACACCATTATTTGTATCCCCTGTTCTACATCTTCCTTAGAGCTTCCTTAGAAATTTCATTATGAAATTCTAGCTTATTCCATCTTTGTCATGAGCTGTTGGCCTGTCCCATGTTAATGAATTCTCAGTGAACACCACTGACACTCTGTGACATAACTTACTGTGTCCTTATGATAAGGACTGTTTCATGGTCAGTGTTAAAGAGTATGAGATTCTATGGAAGACACTTTTAAGTCTTTTTCACAATCCATTTATATTATTAAATAATGCACAATCTGGCTCCTTTCATCCAAAATTGTATCTCTGCTTTTGTCTGGCTAGAAACGACAGTTTCTGGAGGGAAAATCTATCTCTATTATGCATAATTTTGCTGCATATTTATATTAAAATTTTTATTTAGTATCTATTTGTATATAAACATGACTGATTGCCAGCCCACGAAGCTTCTATTCTTGTTTTCAGAAAAAGTTACAGTGGAGGCTTCTACGATCTCTGCTGCCCAAAAAAATTAGCAAAATATTTTGTTAAAAAACACCAAAGGGATTTAGGAACACTTACCTCTGTAGGTTTGAAAGCCCTAACTAAAAAAATATAAGACATCAAGTAATTCCATTGATATTATATAACTAGCTGCTTTTTGGATTATGCTCTGATCTAGAAAGAATCATAGAATAATCACAGAATCATAGAATCTTTGGGTTGGAAGGGACCTTTAAAAGTCATTTAGTCTAATCCCCCCTGCAGTGAGCAGGGACATCTTCAACTAGATCAGGTTGCTCAGAGCCCCATCCAGCCTAACCTGGAACGTTTCCAGGGATGGGGCATCTACCACCTCTCTGGGCAACCTCTGCCAGTGTTTCACCACACTCATCGTGGAAATTTTATTCCTTAGATCTAGTCTGAATCTACTTTCATTGCCCCTTGTCCTACTGCAACAGACCCTGCTAAAAAGTCTGTCCCCAAATTTCTTATAAGCCCCCATGTTATAAGCCCCCTTTAAGTACTGAAAGGCTGCGATAAGAAACAAGATCCTGCACTTGGCCTTGTTGAACCTCATAGGTTCACACGGGCCTGTGCCTCAAGCTTGTCCAGGTCCCTCTGGATGGCATCGTGTCCCTCAGGTGTGTCAACCACACCACTCAGCTTAGTGTCATCTGCAAACTCTCATCTGCAAATCTGAATGCTTGTAGGGTCAGAGAAAAATTCATCTTCCGTTGTCCTACTAATCAGAATGTCTCATTACTGCTTATTACTGCCCAAGGAGTACTGGGCAGTACTTTACATTTTAGCAATGTAAACAGTCATTCACTAGAGTAAAACAAAACAAAAAAATATTACTGTCACATTCTGCATCATTTAACCATTTTCAATAACTATAGAATTTGACTGTAGCAATGAAAAAAATAGAGATATATATTCAGTCATTTGGAATTATCTTGAAAATTTTTCTTCCTTAAAGAAGATATAATTTTGTGTTCCTTAAAAGCTGATTCAGTGTTTGTATACATAGCTCTTCATCAGATGCATGCTGCAGGGATTGTGAGCATCTTGGGTTATGCACTTTATTATTAATGATATTTGCCACTCACTTATGGAAATTGTCTTTATTTATGCTACCAGGCATCTATTAGTATGACAGGACTGGTGGACAGCAAGTTAAGCAGGTCCTATAATCAACATCTGCAAATATAACTCATTTATCATGCCCATGTCAATTTTGTCAGAACAACAATCTTTCTTCAAGGAAGAAGGAACCACACGAAAGGTTAACAGATTTAGAATGCTGCTGAAGTCTTAACAAGTAAGCATGTGCAACAATGTACTTATTTAATATTTGCCATACTTTGTTGTCTCTGCTTGTAAAGAGTAATTGAATAATCTATTTGTTATTTACTATAGCTGCATGACAACCTAGAGAGTAACCATTATCAATATGAATAAATGTTCTGGATAAACACTGAATGGAAAAATGTGCTGGTGTGGAACCAATGAATTGAAAAGCTCATTTGGGACCTGATCCTTTGAAACACAGAATGAGCCTTGTAAGTGGCTATTCTATGAATTTGTATTTCTTTGAGAATTAAGAGGCTCAGTTTATCACCAAAGATACTCGGCATCTTACACAATCAGATATAAATAAGAAATTATTCTGGCACATGAGAATGTCTGATATTAAAATATAATTAAGACTAGTTTTCTTCATCCTTTCTAAATTGTTTTTGTAAAATTCAGTTGGAAAACATGAGAAAAATAACAGGGTGTTCTGAAGTAAACTCTTATTTGTCAAAACTATGCTGTTCATTTTCACTGTCACTGTAGTTAGATATTCAAGATGTTAGTGTGATATGTTTCTTCTTCACTGACTGGTTTTTTGTCTTGATTTTAACTAATGATGGAAATGAACAGTGACTATAATACAACACAACACAAAGACAGGATATTAAATGTATCACTCATGCATATTTTATTTCACTAGTATAACCAATATTCTAATTTGCAAATTTAGATTTGCATGCAGAGGATCAAATTAAAGAAGAATAGTTGTGAAAGGAAACTCCACTTTTGAAAGCTCATCTCTTCAATAAACTAAGACTAGGAAACAGATGCACAGTATTCGCAGTCATGGTATTATTGAAAACTACATGTATGGAAAACTGATGCATGTTACATTACTTTTATAAGATCTCTGGGATTTCATGTATGGCACTATTGATTTAACTAGTACATTTTTACAGAAAAAGAAACATGGTAGTTAATGGAATGTTGCATTTACCAACAGCTCATTTAAATGTTTTTTTATAGTTTCTATTCAGTTTTATGTTATTCAGGGGTTATTTAATGGATAACTCACTGGATGGATAGATGCAAAAATGTCTGTATTTCACAAGAAATGGAAGTACCAAATAAGTAAGTGTGTGTTCTTATAATTGTTCCATTTTGGTTATAAATGAAATAAATAACCTAGAATCCATTTTTAATAATATTCTCAGTGAAGTATTAGGCACTGTGAACTCATAAAAGAAAGTATTTTCAAAAATTCTAAGCTAACTGTGCCTGCATAGTAGCTAAAAAGGGCCTAGAGAGCACCAAAATATGAAAACAAAAGTAATTTCAGATGAATATGTAATATTCTGAAAACAAATTAGATTCTACCAACATTTTAGGTACATATGGCAGCTTCAAAGGCAAAAATGGCTTGTTGAAAATTTGATATATTATGGTCGGTTGAGAATTTTTGTGAAAAAATATTGTCATAAATTTAGAATTGTTTTTGATTGATCATTTCAGATAAAAGTATTCTAGATATATATCTTGTGTTTATTTTCTCAACTTCAGAAATTTGTATAGGTTTTTCTTTTGTTTGTTAGATTGTACTTCCATTGACATTAAGTTTTTATCCTCTGCTACTATATTGGGTTTTTTCAACAAGATATCTTTATTTTTAGTTTCTTTCTCATTTCTTATTTGTGTGTTCCTGGAGTGTGTGGCCTTACATGCTCTTTCACTGGAGAAGTACAAACTGTTCCCGACTGGTTCTGTGCAGTCACTTGAAGTCTGTTCTTTCTTACAAGTCAGTGCTTGTCTGGTGGTTTGTTTTCTTATTTATTTGAAGCTATTTTTGCAGCACTCCACAGACCGCATATTTGGTGAAAGCCAAGCAAGGACTAGCAGTTTTTGAAGAGGAGTATTCCAGCCCAACAAGAAATCAGGTGCTCTTCTTCACTGATGATTTCCCTCATAGCTTTTTAGTTGACAGTTTTACTCCTCTTTGAGAAAACAGTTATTCACTGATTTAATGTCACAAAGCTTGCCTGCATCCTTTCCCATTCTCCTGCTTCAGGAAGCAGCAGCAGTCTTAAATATAAAAAGAAAAGTGTTCCACTTTACGCTTATCTTCCTAGAGCCCCAAGGAGAGAGTTGTCAGTAGGTTTGAGAAACTGGAGGATGAGCTGCCTCAGAGTGACACCCTTCTTTGGAGGTCTGTAGAGCCAGAAAAAGAAAAGATTAGTAAGGAAAGAGGGGTCCTGTGGAAAACCTGCTACACAATTCCCTGCAAATGAAAGCAGGGGAACCAGCAGACTTTGCATAAGGCCTTTAAATGTCCCTGAAGAGTGTTTGTAGCAAAATGCGTAAGGCAAGATGCAGGAGGGAGGAGGTGGTGGTGTGCCGGAAGGGTGATGGTCTCCACTCAGTCAAACATGATAGGGCATTATTTGTCATAAGCCACCACAGTGACTATTGCTGAAACAATCCCATCACATCATTGAATTTAAAATTTTTAGGTCTAGAGGTGATGGCAACCCCCCCTGCTCCCGAGATTCATCTCCGTAGTAAGGATAGTAAAGTACTAATTCAAATTTCTTTTGCTCATTCACATCACAACCATCTATACAACACTTTCTTGCATTCATATAATGCAGTGTCACCTCCTGGGAATGCACACAATACCCCATTCCTTCACCATAACTCTTGGTTTTACACAGTACAAAGTACTGTACAGTTATAGGAGACTTTTCAATTTTCTTCTTCACTTACAAGGAAGCATCATGCTTTTATCTTCCTCAGTATCTCACTTTCCTGCAAAAGTCACTGGGTGACTATCTCTGTTCCAAGTCAAAAAGGATAAAGCATTTAATCTCCCTGTACTAGTCATGGGGACTTTAAACACTATTGTAAATTTGTTGTGATGTTTGTAAACATTATTTTACCTTTTACATTTTCATTCTTGAAGAATAATTAAATGTTTTTATTATCTTTTGCATCCTGGGATAGGTCAAGGCTCCGAAACAGCAAATATTCATTATGAAACTGTCATTATGTTTTTCAGAATTATTTTTTTAACCAGAGCTGTGTCAGAAAATGATTACATAGATTTTTAGAAAGTATCTTTCACTTTTAAATAAGTTGAAAAATAGTCACTGGTGTTTGCTTGCTGAAAAATTGTATTTTTCACATAAGAAAAATGCTGAAAAATTGAAAAAATGATGAAAAATGCTGAAGTGAAGTCCAACAAATTGAGTCTCTGACAAAAAGATGTTTACTTTGCAGATTGTCCTGGTTTCAGCTGGGATAGAGCTAA
>NW_010552292.1:3072-5949 GCF_000687285.1 Phaethon lepturus | reverse complement strand
CATGAAAATACATATTGTTATTTCATTCACTTTAACTTAAAAAACTATAATGCACAGTGAAGTTGATATAGTGATGATTATTCTGGTGTTACAGAGTAAGCGCTACTATGTACATACATATTTAGTGTTTCAAGCTTCAGAGCAAAGTTAATGATGCATATAAATCATTATTTATGCAATATACTCATATAATCCATACCCTCACTCTATGGAAAGATATGCAAGAGGCAACAGAAAAGTCAAAGAGATTGACTCTGTATGGTTATGAAGTTGGACAGGAGAGGTATGCTTGGGTCTCCCACACTGCTCTTCTCCAGTGCCAGAAGAAGAGAGAAGGAACCAACAGCGGTATCTCTCAAAAAAACGTTTGTTGGTTTTGTTTTGCAGAAACATATGCCACCGCCCCCATTCTGGAAAAGCCTAGCTAGTGCTTCGTGCATCTTTGAACCCCATTCAAAATTTGTGCTGTGAGGGCTGTTGGGAGGAGCACATCTGCTCACAGTTCACCGTCTCCCTCCTGTCCCGTTTAAATCTGTCTGGAGGATTCAGCATGATCCAGCCTTCATTGGTTGTAGTTTCTGCGAGCAGTCTATTTTCAAAGGTCTTCACAGGGATCTAGTCTCACTCTAATCTCTTTAGACACATCATAGGCAGTTCTCCTGAGGACTATGTCTGTGGCAGGTTGGAAATTTCATTCACTCCCAGCTATTTTTTTGTGGCTGTTTCTGAATGCAAAGATCTCCTTGAAAGTATTTTGTGTGCCCAAGCACAGCGTTCTGAAAATTTGAATTAAAAAAAAAAGTCTCTGTGGGATTTTGCTAGCCTTAAGGGAGAGGAATGAAACATGGAGCTTGAAAACAAATTTGGGGGGGTCTAAATATATCTTTTCTTCCAGGAAGCTATAAGCAGTGAAAAGCAGAATTGACTTTTCATTGAAAGTACAACAAACATTATACTAAAACCATGGGATAACTAACATCAGGACATTAAATAGTCAAATATATGAGCAAAAATTTGATGACAAAAATGGACTGTATTTTACCTGGCCAAGAGACTATGTTTTACCTGTTCAAGAGGATGACCATTGTAACAGGGAGGGGTAGAAACTATTAAAATTGTATAAGAAAGCTTCACATGTCTGAACTGCCTTTAAGACAGTTTGCTTTCTATGTGGCATGCAGACAAGGATGTAAGAAGTGTGTTTTTATGTCTTACAGTTTATAGAAGAAAGGGGGGGGTGGCATTAACTACAGTGGGTTTGCTACCTACATGTCCTCAGCCTCATTATGTTAGCGATGTAGACTGATGAACTGTAATTGTTTCCTGGCTACCATTGGTAGGAGATTGGGTGACAAAGGGTTTTGGAGCACTGGTAGGTTCCTGTTTCTCTCATTGATCTCTATGAGAACAATCATTATGATAATGATTCTAATCCAAGCTTCTGTAATATAACTGAGAAATAAATGCCTCTTGGTTAATATGCCTCAATTAATGGGTCACCCAGTGTAGCTGCAGCAGGTTGCAAGTAAGTAGCTTTCAGGATCTGAGCCCAAATGATTATAGGTTTTCTTTCCCTTTTTAGATGAAATGGATTCATAAGCCTTAGCCAAATGAATCGCTCTTGTAGTCATTAATTATAGTATACACATGTTAATGACATCATTATCAGGAGATAACATAATGTCCCAAGGACCACGTGTTACAGTTGTTTCCTGTGCAAACAATTGTGCTTGATAACACAGCCTGTCACAAAATGTCAAAAGAAACCACATGGTGTCTTGAAATGATTGTGAAATTATCATGTGTCACAGCTATGTATGTCATAAACAATACCATCATGACTGAATTTTTCATTAGCTTCTTGGGTGAATTGTTTAAAGCATACCCTGTGACTGAATTAAAATGCGTTAGTCATGAGTTGAGGATATGCATAGTAATAGGCAATATTAAGGACCTTCTGAGATTTTTTATTCTTGTTTTTATTAAACATAAACAGAAAGGAATTAATTTTTTTTTTAATATTCTACAACTTAGTTCTCATTTAGCACCTCCCTTTTAGCTTATGTGAGGACTGGATAGTAAGATTGAAGGAGAGTTGCCAGTTGCCCTGGTCTCAGCTGGGATAGAGTTGGTTTTTCTTCCTGATAGCTGGTATAGTGCTGTGTTTTAGATTTGGTATGAGAATAATGCTGGTAACACACTGATGGTTTTGGTTGTTGTTAAGTAGTTGTAGTGCTTATACTAAGTCAAAGTCTTTTCAGATTCCCGTGCTCTGCCAGAAGGGAGGTGCCCAAGAAGCTGGGAGGGGGCACGGCCAGGGCAGCTGACCCAGACTGGCCACAGGGATGTTCCCTACCATGTGTCAGCATGCTCAGTATGTAAATTGGAGTTGGCTGGGGAGTGGGAATCACTGCTCAGGGACAGGCTGTCGATCACCGTGTGGTGAGCAATTGCTTCACTGTGCATTGCTTGTTCTTGTATACTCCTCTATCATTACTACTATATCTCCTGTTGGAGAGGGTCCAGAGGAGGGCCACAAAAATGATCAGAGGGATGGAACACCTCTCCTATGAGGACAGGCTGAGAGAGTTGGGGTTGTTCAGCCTGGAGGAGAGAAGGCTCCAGGGAGACCTTATTGCAGCCTCCCAGTACTTTAAAGGGGGCCTACAAGAAAACTGAAGAGGAACTTTTTAAAAGGGCATATAGCGATAGGACAAGGGGTAATGGTTTTAAAATAAAAGAGGGTAGATTTGGACTAGCTAGAAGGAAGAAATGTTTCACAACGAGGGTGGTGAAACGCTGGCACAGGTTGCCCAGAGAGGTGGTAGCTGCCCCATCCCTGGAAACATTCAGGGTCAGGTTGGACGGGGCTCTGAG
>NW_010552292.1:2027-3034 GCF_000687285.1 Phaethon lepturus | reverse complement strand
ATGATGATGATGATGATGATGATGATGATTACCATTGCTGTTCCTTCTTCTTTTGCTATCCTGTTAAACTTGTTTTTATCTCAACCCATGAGTTTTTTTCCCCGATTCTCTCCCCTGTCCCACCTGGGGGGTAAGATTAGTGAGCAGCTACATGGTGCTTAGCTGCCAGGTGGGGCTAAACCACAACATCAGTATAACTCATACTTTAGTAAATGAAACCTTGGTCAATCAAAAGTTAGTGACAAAGCTCCTCTGGCTTTCTACAGCGCCAGAATTTCACCCACATGGCCTTTTGAGCTCTAAAAGTATGAGTGCCCTCACTTACATCCCTGCAATGAGGCAGTGATACAGCAACAATTTCAAGCACATGGTAGACACATGGGTTTTGCTGTTGACAGTGACAGGAACAGAGCTGCTCCCATTATCCAAGGCAACAGGGCCAGGGAATGTCCCACAGCACTTTACTTGCTGAACCCTTCCTGACTTTGCCTCTGCACAGCCCAGTTCAGTAAGAAAAATGGAAATCCTTCTTTTTGTTACCTATAGATTTTGGCTGTTACCATCTTTTAAAGTTTTCTTTCTGAACTATGAAAGTGACAATTCATTAAGCTATATATTTTTTATTTTCCTGTTTTTATTTTACTGGACTGAGAAATATGATTAATCTCCTTCTGGAAGTAAGCTGTACACAGCTGCCAAGAGCTATGGGTTCGCCAGGCACAGAAAGGTTGAAGCGTTTTCCCAGGGCTGCACAAGATGCGTGTTACAGGGCTGCCAGGAGCTCTCCTTCCCTAACGCTGCTTCCTCCGCAGGGTTATGTGGCACCTGCTGCCAAACAGCTCCCTAGAAGAGCTATCAGCATCATCATCTTCCAAAGCTGTGCTTTTTTTCATCCACAAGACTGTTTTCAGATGCTCTGATGATAACAGTAATACTGCTTTCAGTCATGCAGTAATTAGCCACCAGTAACTATGTGGACGAAGGCTACTACCCAAACTTTATTCCTC
>NW_010552292.1:0-1996 GCF_000687285.1 Phaethon lepturus | reverse complement strand
CCCTAACCATTGAATTTCAAAAAGTGTGCGCTCCTGATGTTGATGCTACTTTGTATGAAAAATACACACGAGCAAACCAGTCTCCATGAAGGTAGTCCAAGGTAGCTGGCATGCCAATATTTTAGAAAATTTAAAGATGGAAGACTAGTCTCTAAGCAACATATTAGTTTACATTTTTGTACTCTATGGTCCTAGGTGATCCCAAAAGAGAAAGAGAAAATTATCTCAGAGGTTGCTCTTGAATTACATATTTTCTTACAAGTAATAATGATGTGGGAATTCTTGACAGATGACCTGTTTTTACACTTCCTGAGAGGTTTCGATAAGATTAAGATAATGATTCAGATTCCTTCCTGTTTTCACCTGAATTGGAGTACCAAATCTTCCAGTGTTCCCTACAAAACTAATTATTCAGGTTTTCTGTCTTGCAGTTACCAGCTAGCTCAGCTCAGATACATGCAATAAATCACCAGTGACCCTTTTTTCACCTCTTTGCCTCAAAATCCTATTGTCTGCAAAGGACACCATCTAATTAAAAAACACAACAGGGGCATGCTCAGACAGGAGGGTAGACTTAGAGGGGAAAAAAACTGTGTATAGGAATTTATTTTGGCAAAATCTGAGGCAAGGAACACGAGCTTTGGAGAGAGAGGTATAAGAGACTAGTGAGATTTTTGAGACTGGCAGAGCTGACAGTAGAAACTGGGAGAGTTACTGGAGCTGCCAGCAACTTTGCAAGCTTTTGGAAAGAAAATCAAAGGATTATTATTTGTTAGCAGCAGTATTAAAAATGTATTTAACTGACACAGGGCTGAGAAGGCTTTTCCTTTCTTCAGTGCTGCAGATAAGATTGTATTTATATTTTTTTTTTTCACAGTTCACTAGGATTCAGCACCTTAATGAGCTGTTCATTGTAAGACTAGTTCTGGGCACACTGTCTTTTGGTTGGTGCTGCTCATACAGAACAACTCAGTCAAGTACACAGCATAAATACAGGAACATTTCAGGAACCACACAACTTTAAGAAGTTTCCAAGTTATCCTTGGAAAATCTTTGTTAAATATGAGTTTGGATCTTTTCTTTTCTAGCTGTGTATCTACCTCAAAAGACGGCAATCATATGCCACATATTATCTGTAGAAATAATTCACTGTCTAGATAATCAGTGCATATTTTTAGGAAGACTTCAGTTGCATTCAGGGATTCAGCAATTTTGCAAAGCAACTTGAACACCTAGAAATAAAGGAAGGAACATAACAACATCTATCCAAGAAGGTGGGAAGTAACCTTCTAGGAAACCTTTATTCTGCCACAGAAAATAGAGTAAAATGAGAGTATCCTATGTGGCATTCACCAAGCCTAGCCAAAAGTCCAGTCTTCTTTCTAGCTTCATTTCATTTACTATTTTCTAACCAAGTGCATGATCAAAAATAACACAGAAATAGGATAAGTAGCATCATTCACTAACTCCATAACCCTGAGCACTCTGTACCCCCTGTACTAAAGGAGACCTTATCTTGTGGGGAAAAAATGTATGTGTGATTAAAGAATGTATCATCAAACATGATCACAACAAAACAGGAAACTGGAAGTTTCAGTTTTGTTTACTGAAATTTTGGGTGCTTAAACTTACCATTTAAAATAAGTTTCTTTCCTAATCCATGTAAGATTAATCCAGAGAGGCTATCTTACAGTTTTGTATTGACTTTAATTCTTACATATTTTTAAAGTCTGCCACCAGTAGATTCTGAACACCTAGTCTTCAAAATAGACTTCTGTCATTCAAGTTGCAGAAATTAATACCAATGGAAGATGAAACAAACTCTTTGAGCCATTTGCTGGATCTGGATACTTGGACAAAGCAGCCTGGTTGAACAGCCCACCATTTTCTTTGCTAGGAATTGAGGGAAAACCACAAAATGTCCTGAAGATGTCCAATGTGATCAATGACCCACTTCTTAAAGGGAAAAGGAATAAAATAAAATAAAATAAAATAA
>NW_010552291.1:64948-71866 GCF_000687285.1 Phaethon lepturus | reverse complement strand
TGGATGGAGAGGCACTTGTGCCATCCCCTTCGGGGACAGTGGCCTGCCAGCGAGCGGGATGTTGAACTTGCTGCCGAAAAGGGCCAGAACGCAGCCCAACACTGGCAGTCCTGCCAGGCAGCCTGCCCTTACCTCTGCCAGCTCCACAGCTTCGAGGAAGCAATCCAGAAAGCAGCAAGAAGCTTAATTACTGCCTGAACGGGTGCAGAATGGTGTCTGGGTACAAGTTTGTGCTACCTGCAGAGGGGCGAGGGAAAACTCGGGACAAGGGTCAGCCTTACGCAGTCGGATACTCTTACCAGTGGCACTACGCAGCCCTCGTAAGGCCAAAGGGGCAGCCTTGCTGGAAAAGCAGCAGATGGGTGAGCAGCTGGCTGTAGGACAACAATCAGCACCCACCGTAGGGCTGTTCATCTGCAGAGAGCACCTGAGTGTTGAACCACCACTGGCCTTTATGGGATATGTATTTTATGGAGGGTGTAGGGAGGAGAAATGTTACCGAAAAAGTCAGGAAGAAGACCCTCTAACACTTAGTTTGAAGTTTTAGAAGGCAGGCACTCTTTATCACAGCACTGGATGCATGGGGGATTGCTCCACCTAAAGCACACACGCTGAAACAGAAGTTCATCCTTTATACACCTTAAAGACATGAATATTCACACATTTTCTGAGAAATCTCCACCTCCCTGCCTATCTACTACATTTACATAATGCTGGCGTTGCAGAACTACGCTATGCACGTGCAGGGGTCTCGGGTGGTCGTCGGTGGTCGTTTGGGGAGTTAGCCCTCTACTCCTTTTTCCCTTTTGTGGTCACAGGTCTCCTGAAGTTTCTTCTCTTTGGATGTTTGCCCCTTCTGCTGTACAGCAAAGCGATTCCTTCTTATCATCCTTGTTTGAGCACTCCTGCTGGGATGTTTCTATTATCAAGGTTAAGATATCTTTGTACTCACTAATTTCTCAGTCCTTGCTCTTAACTCTTCTTTGTTTTGATTTCATGAGGCCTCTTGGTTAGCATTGAGGCAAGTATAGCCTAAGAACTATGGCAGTAGGCTGTTAAACATAATCACACAGTTATTAGGCTAAAGAAACCTGTACAAAAGTTAAACTAATCGTGTAATCAATAATGCTCCAGAAAGTACATAAATGTATCAGTAAGGTGGTAGTACATTCATGCGCACACATACTTGTATTTTTTGCTGCAATCTCTTTGCCAGAGGAGGGGAAGCAACTGCTGTATGAGGACACAGCACACTTTGCTGCTGATTAACAGCAATGATTTCTTTAGGATCAGCCACAAAATAGCATCCTAGAGACATTACAAAGTAGGCAGTCAGCTGTCAGGGAGAAAAACAGGCTCTCCCAGGCTACTTCCAACACTCAAATATATCTGAAGTCAGCTACTTGCATGGTGATCTTTTTCCATCTGAATTCCACCTGAAAAGTACATGTTTCTCTAAAGACTGACGACAGCTACAGTGCTGAACTCTGATTCTATGTTGGGTGCACCGACACGCTCACTAGGGATTAATGGGAGAGAATTTGGTACTGCAAAGAGCTCAGATGTTTGAATATTAGCTACCTACTGCTCAGGAGAACTCTGCTGAATAAACCATCCCTTGTAAATAAGGGAGCTTTCTGTGTGCAGAAGTATGCTCTACTTCATGAGAACTGGGTCAGTCTGCTTGAGGAAAGATAAGCTTTCCACTTATACGCTTAATTTACTTTCAAAGCGACAAGGTTGGGTGTTTTTTTTTCCCCCACTAAGAATGGCACAAATCTTACTCTAGAAAGGGTGAAACAATGCCACATTGACTCCAAATGCCTAAGTAGGATCACGGCCTGATACATAAATGCCATGGAGTTTCTTAGCCATGACGTGCACTGCTGCTTTCTCATGCTATGGCTTGCATGCATGTTGTCTTGCATCATGCCATGAGTGTCATTTTTCCTTTGGTTTCATGAGATGGGCTTTCATGGCTCTTTCCTTCCCACATGTGGAGGAGTTTCTGCAACAGAAAATGCAAAACTTCGGTACAATGTTCGCTGTTTATGAACATGTTTATGGTACCTGTTTCATGTAGAACGACTAGAAAAAATACTTTGGAAAAAAGTGGAATGTATAAGGGGACACGTGTTGTCCAGATTTGTCAACTTCTGATTTCTGAAAAATGTTCCAAAACAAAAATATTAGTTGCTGATAACAGATTTTAAGGTATATCTGTTTCAACCACTAGAGCACAAATTTCCTTTCTCATTTTGAGTAAGGTGCTTAAGTCTTGCTATGACTTAGTTTCATACTTTGTACAGTACGTACAGTTTCTTCTATTCCTCACCCAGCTTAGTAGCATCCTGGTTTCTGCTAGGATAGAGTTAATTTTCTTCCTAGTATCTGGTACAGTGCTGTGTTCTGGATTTGAAATTAAAATAACATTGACAACATACCGATGTTCTCAGTGGTTTCTAAGCAGTCACGGTCAGTCCTGCTTTCCAGGCTGGCCTGCCCGCGAGGAGGCTGGGGGTGCACCCGAAGCTGAGAGGGGACACAGCCAGGAGAGCTGACCCAAACCGGCCAAAGGGATATTCCCTACCGTACGGAGACATGCTCGGTATATAAACTGGGGGAGTTGGCCAGGGAGGGCCACTGCTTGAGAACGAGCTGGGCATCGGACAGCGGGTGGTGAGCAATTGCATTGTGCATCACTTACTGTGCATATCCTTTTATCATTATTTTTTTTTGTTTCCTTCCTTTTCTGTCCTATTAAACTGTCTTTATCTCAACCCACAAATTTTACTTGTTTCCCCCCCACCCCGATTCTCTCCCCCATCCTGCCAGAGATGGGGGAGTGAGCAAACAGTTCTATGCTGTTTAGCTGCCTGCTGGGTTAAACAACAAGTAGTTTCTGGTACAATCTACATCCGAAAATATTTTGATAACAAGACATATTTTAAAAATTATCTCATGGACCAGAGGTAAGAAAACAGGGTGTTTTGTAAGCAAACAGCAAGCTGTTCTTACAAGACTTCAAGCACCCACATTACAACACAAAAGATCCAACTAGTTCAATAAAATACCTTAATTTTCACAGTGTTTAGCTAAGTAACCGTACCAGCCATTTGTTACGTATGTCACTACTTGTACGCTCAAAAAGGATGGAATATTTTGGTTCTACATAGTCGGCATAATACATGAGAAGAAATTCAGATTTTGTGTTTAAGATCAGCATCACAAAGAAGCATCAGGCAGTGGAAGGTCTAAGGGGGTAGTCGGTTAACGTGCATACTTTGTTATATGGGGTGAGATTCGTAATAACTAACCATTTCATGATCCATCAGAAAATATGTAGCAGCACCCAATGGCTGGAGCGTAACACCAGAGGAGTTCAGTCTAGATATGAGCATATTTTGTTTAAGCTATTGGGACAACTTGCTACCTTAAGATAGTCAAGCTCCCGCTAATGTCATAGTGATTCCATTGTACCAGAAGCTAAGTCATATTTTTCTCTGCTGTGTAATGTATTGCATTTGCAGAAAAATTCATCATTACCTTCCAACTTAAAGGAAAAGTTACTCCCATTTTATTGCCCCCTTTCATCCTGATCTGAAAGAATTACTGGAAATGAAGATTATCATAAATATTTGATATGATATGATAGCCTGCGCTGTGGTTTGAGTATATTCAACCACTCATTTAGGTAGTTCATGCCCCTCATTGTTGCAAATTCACGTCATGAATTCTTTATTTTGGTCACTTGTTCACCCAAGAAAAATCAAGCTGCTTCTGAGACTCAGAATGAAAGAAAACAACCCCAAAACTTAACACTAAGGCCCAATTCTGTACTAACACATACAGAACTGCCATAAATTTTCATGCAAGTTCATTTTTAGCAGAGGCTACAGATCTGTATGTGTCTTACTGGTTCTTCAGATAAAGCTGAAGATCAAAAAAACCTTCTTGCCAATGGTATCTGGCAAATTTGAGACCTGAATGTCTGAAAAATGCTATTAAAAACGTAAACTGCTAGATACTAAATATTGGGGATTATGAAAAATATAACTTCATCTAAAATATATTGTAGGAACCAATCATATCCAGAACTTCCAGTGCTGAGCAGGCTAATCAATCCTAAACAACAATATTTTATTTCTAGTTTCTAGAAGTTTGTGCAGCTTGGTTCTAGTTTACATCCAGCATTAGATTTAAAACTAGCAGAGGCTAGAATTATGAGCCAATACAAGTCAGTGCTACCTATAATATTCAAGAATCCTACATAACAATACAAATACCCGGCTTCACATGACTCAAGCTTTTTGATTTTTTTCCACTTCTCCTGCTGTGCCTTAAACATTAAGCTAATTAGTTCTTATTAATTGATTTATGAATAATCGAATGAATGACAAGTGAATAATTAAGGTATTTTTAGTAGCCCAAGAACCCACCATGCTTTACTAAATACTCTGTTTCACAATGTTATGCATGTATCTTTCACAACTAAAAAAATAAGCTAAGTTTAACACATTGTACTGTTCTCACAGCAATAGAAATCTAGCCATGTATTTCTGTTAAGTGAGTACGAACTTACAAAAGCACAGCCAAAGAACTGCAGTTAGCATCCAAATCAGAAGAACAAAGTTTTCAGACCCTTTCCTCTCTATCAGAAATTTGCTGTGGAGTTGTAACTCCTACTCACCTGTGGGTTTTTTCATACTTGAATAGTCAATTCCACCAACGAGAACCCTCATTTAATTTCCTTCACCTTCTCAACTACCTGTTTTCACAACATTTGTACCAAAATAAGTTCTTAAACTTCGCTATCTCTGACAGATTTTCTTGAAACTGAGTAATAGGTTCAAAGCTGTTAAAAAAAATCTGACCAAGACAATATGAACAATCTTTGTTCTTCTGTCAAGACGCCACGCCACAAACCACGCCAGTCCCCCAGTGGTGGGTTTTATAAGATAAAATCTGACTTAATTGCTTGTCAGCTGGAGCCAATCTGGCTGATGGTGAGAGCCAGCTGGATAACGTTATCTATCAGCTCATCTCCTGAGGGAGGGGCAGGGTATATATCGTGTGCTTGGGGGGCTTATAGGGAATGTGTAATTTCTGCTAGAGGTTTTGTGGCAGGTAGGTGTTGTTATGATTGTTTTTGCGTTAACGTATGGTTTTTGTTTTGCTCAGGGAGTCTGGGGAGAGGTTGGGATGGGCTCACATGAGTTCGGGGTGTGAGGTGCATGGAGGTGCCAGGTAATGGGGACAGCTTGCCTGTGTTAGTGTGGTAATAATGGATGAGCTGTGGCATCTTTTTGTGACCTCACTGACTAGGAGACAGCTGTCCTAGATACATAGTGGGGTGACAGCCTGTCACTGTTTGCTTCTGCCAGGAGTTAACCAGTGTGGCTGTGGTGGTGCATGGAAGGCTTGAGGAGGTCCTTTGAGTACAGAAGAAGGCCCTTGGCAGCGCTGCCTGCGCCGGAGGAAGCCCTTCAGCAACTGCGACTTTGGAGGGGGGTGAGTAACTTATGCTCCATAACCAAGCAACAGTTTGCAACTGTGAACTTTCTGTTTTCTGTGTTATTTATGCTTGAAATGGTGACTGTTTCTCACAGCAAGGTTAGACTTTTCACCTGAAGTGGGTTCTGAAGTCTTAGGTACCATCTTTTTTCCCTTCGTGAAAAAGAAAAAGGGAAGAAAGTGAAGAGCTGCCAGTAACTTCTTAATATCTCAAAACAAGAGGGTGGTGTGACAAATGGGCAAGCCACACACTAGCAATGTTAGTGGAACGGACATGGCAAAAGCCCATTTTGCTGCTCCTCTGGGATGGTTGGACTTGGCTGAATTTGAAATAATGTGTTCTCTAGAGAAAGACCTCTGCTCAGCAAGAGCTGCCATCAGCTGTCTCTGTGAGGGAGTGCAGAGCCTGAGGAGGCAGGATGGCTGTGAAGATGTTGGGGCAAACCTGTGAGTGTACGTGCGCCATTTTGCTGCGCCTTTGTCCTTGTTCATGTGCATTTGATTTCTTGTGTGGCTGGGAAGAGGGAAACTTTGTAATTTCTGAGGCCGGGCTGCAGCCACAGGGTCTCTGGATATCAAGATTGAAATCCTGGCGTGGCTGAGACATTGCAGAGCCTGCAGAGAAACGCTGTGGAAGCAGCGTGTACACAGTTCTCCTCTGAGAAGGTCCCTCTGCACGTTGCTCTGTGGGGAAGGGGCCTACAGTTACTGTTTCATACAATTAGGTGTTTAAAGACCCTGTATGAAGGTACCAATGATCTGATTTTTCAAGGCTGTTTTTTAATCTGTGCTGAGATTTGTTTATTATATTGGAATAACACCTTCTGTGTAGAATTACACAGCTGATTAGAGACATTCATTTCCACAAGAGGGTGAGGGAAAGGACAATTACAGGCCTGACAGGTAGCAGCTATCAGCAGGTGTGTCCTACTGCAAGCCTGTTTTTAAATCCTATTACTTGACAAGAACATGGCCTTCCTTACTTTCGCCACAGCAAAATTCTTAGAACTTGGAGTCAGCGCTTAAAAGAACATCTTGTTTCTTCCTTTTTTGGAATGTCAAAAACTTGACAAGAACATGGCCTTCCTTACTTTCGCCACAGCAAAATTCTTAGAACTTGGAGTCAGCACTTAAAAGAACATCTTGTTTCTTCTTACTTTATGTCAAAATGTTGGACTGTTACAATGAGCCGTATGCGTTAGAATGCCCTCCTTCTTTCATTGTTAGACCAGTGCTGTTTTTACTGCAGTAGTAGATAACCAAAGAGTGTATCTATCAAAAATAGTGTTATAGAAATAAATTGCTTTCACGGTATATTGCACTTGATAAATGACATTTGAAGTACTTCAATGACACTCTCTTCTCAGATGATTTTTTTAGCTTGCTTGTAGGTGGAAACGAAGT
>NW_010552291.1:52185-64917 GCF_000687285.1 Phaethon lepturus | reverse complement strand
GCAGGAATGAAATCCTATAAGAAGATGGTGCTGGGTATAGACAAGCTTAACTTTCAAGAGTGTGTTCCAGGCTAGGATGCACTATAATTAATAGCACTTGTTATTTTTGCATCGCTTGTAAAATGTGCGATAGGCTCATTTCAAGAGTCTTAAGCAACAAACAGTCAGATACAGCATTTCTATAAATATAGCTATTTAGTATTGTGTTTGCCATTACTTGCAATTATCTTGTTCTGTTCATTAATGCACACAAGAAATGAGAGTTCTGAAAATGCACTGGCTTAAAGTATGTTTAAATATGTATTATTATTTTTCTCACCAATTGAGAGAAATTGTTTGATATACCTTTTTCACAGGAAGTGAGCTCTGGCTTTCTTCACTGAATTTCCCTATGGGAAAAGTTTTGTGATGACTTTTCACGTAGGTAGTAAAGTCTGGACCTAGACTGCTGCAGGAGGAAGTTATCCCATAGTTAAGCAGCATTCATTTTAGGAAGCTGTAATATCACACTGTTAATATTAATTGCATTATTAAGCAAAATGCTGTTAGAAAGAACATGTCTTGCCACACCAGTAATAGAATTATTTTTATGTCTACAAACAGTCATTTTTCAACCACACAGTTGCTGGAGGTAATTCAAGTTAAGGCATGTAGGAGAAATAACTTCTCTGTTAGTAACCTATGGTTGGGTTTATTAGCTGTGAGTTCATCATCAGCCTAAGTTTCTTCCTTGGCACCTAAAGTTGCGTACTTCGTTGGCAGGGTTGTGTGAAGATATTTCCACTTCCTAGGATTTATTTTGTACTGTCCATTTCTCAGTATGGGCTCTTATAAGTCCCCAAGGCCTTCTAGTCAAATATTTGTCACGGCATTCCCCCATCTTTAAATCTGGGCAACAGAATTTGTTTTTCTGAACTTCTGTCTGCTGGGATGCCCCCATATGTACCTCATCACAAGCATATGTGCCTTTTAGCCAAGTGTTAGAACCCAAAACACCTGCTTAAATTAATCATGCCTTGTGACTTCAAAGAAGGTTTTTTTATCTGCAGAGCAGGTAATTGCCTCTACAAACAGTCTGCCTTGAGTCCTTTGTCCCCATGAAATGGAGGGAGTAAGGATAATGTGGCATTCTGGAAAGCTATGAGGTTAATATATTGGCCTTTACCATGAAAAAGACTATTCATGTTTTCTTACGCGAAATGCATTTTTTTGCTTTTTTTGTATACAAATCTAAGTTAACCTTTTTGAAAGCAAGACTTAGTGTGTGCTAGCTCTCCTGGGAGGAGCTGTGCAGCTACATGACTGGGTTTTGAAAATGGAGCATGTTTCACTAACCTGTTCTTCATAACTTTCCCTTTCCCAGGTAATAGTGCGATTAATTGAGGGGAGTTGTGTCTCAGGATTTTTCAGAGGAGTTTTGGGAGCTTTGCTCAAGAGTGCTACACAGTAAGCAGTGTGAGATCAGGCAAAAGTTGATATGGAAAAGGATGCTGGAATTGTGAATATAGGCTGAGGCACTGTTTTAGTTCTGTGGTGAAAAACTGGTTAGGTTTAGCTATCCTAAAGCCATTCATCATGTCCTAGCAATTGATTTTAGAATAAGCAAAGTATGCTCAATGATTATTTTAAGTACTAGTGAGAGATGCTGCTTACACCTTGTGCAGAGGTGTGATTAATTCTTTACTGTAGGTGCAACTTGCCATCCCTGCTGACTTGATTAGGAAGGGCTGTGATGAGACAGGTGCTAAATAACACAAGGCACTTGTTGGTCATTGCTGCCAGTGTATCTAGTGTGTTACAAATAGCAAATGAAGATGTAGGTGAATCAAGAAGGGGCACAGGAAAGATGATGAAACTTCCATCTTCAGCAGAAGGATGCTGAGGTGATTTTGTTTGAGCATTGGGGGGCTTGTGTGTGAGAGCAGAGGTAAACTTGCAGGAATCCAAACAGCATTTAAACTGGTCGTTTTGCTTCTGTTAATGGTGTGGCCATGCTTATTGAGGATTTATTGTAGGTCATATGCAGGAACAGCCATAAGGTGTCACAATTCCCCCACAATCAAAGTAAATTGCCCAAGAAATGTGTAGGTTGTATAGTTGAAGTCTGCTGTCACTTACAGAGGAATTACAAGGGTTCACAAGTTGCAAGTCAAGATTCTGAAAAGTCTTATGTCTGCCATACATACATGAATCCCCTAAAGAAATTTTAGCTTTTGAAAGTCTTTTTCACACCAGGAATGAGGCACAGAAAATAAATGACAAAGGATAACTTCTTGTTATGTAACAAAAGAAGTGAGAATTGAAGTAACTTCAAAGACTGCAAGATTCAGACAAAGGTTTAGTGAGGAAGGCCCCAAGGGATGTAAACGTGTACATCGTTCCCTATTTTTTTCGTGTGCCATGCTCTTGGAACCACATACATTGTACCTGGAACATGATGAGTGCCCGTATGAGGGATGGGGAGGGGAGGTATCGCTGCAGGCGACAGCACTGTGTTCCCTGCATTTGTGGCAGGGTAGCATCAACCTCCGTGTCGGGAACAACCCTGTTGTAGCTGGGTTCATATCATAGGGATTATATACTGGACAGTATTGACTTTCCAATGCTTGTGCTCTGGGGAGTATGCTGTAACCTTTATGGCTCATTTTTGTACCTCTTCCTAACCACGGCTGTGGTATTAAGTGTTTTCTATATATATTGATTTGGTTTAGGATTCTTAGAGCTTGCACTGTTCCTGTAAAATAATCTTAGAACATCGTAATCTCCCTACATAATTGTGTACGATCAATTCAAAATAGTATTAAGGCATAACAGTGCTGAAGCATGGAAGAATAAGTAATTAAGGAGGTATTTTTAAGAGGACTTTAAAATATGAATCAGTTTTAGAATTGAATGGATGCTTTTGTCTGAGGTTCTCATGTATTACAGACTATATTTGTCAGCTCCTGATACCATAGGTATTTTGAGACATGGTGTTTGTGTCATTTGAGACTGCCAAATTAAATGTTTCCAAAATTATGGTCGCCCAGTGTCAGCGGTATTGGGTTTATAAGTTCTTTGTAGGACTACATGTATAAGCTAATGATTAGAGATAGTATAACAGCACTTCCTGTTGTGAAGAAGGCGTTTTAATGAATGCCATGGACCTAAGGGAAAAAAATTAGAGTGTTTAAAGGTTAAATTTTTTAGTAAGTTTTCATAAAGTCTAAAAACTGTGTGATTTCCTAATTTAAAAGCTGAAACTATGCTGGTACTTTATTCCATATTAAATGTGTTAAAGACACTAAGAAGAGAACAGAAGTAGGTGTCTAGGGAGCCATGATCATCTGCCACGACCAGCAGAGGACCTCTCGGAATACTTTGACTGTTGAACTGGAAATAATTATAGTGTTTTTATGATAAATATTATGCATGACAAAAATGATAGATGAAGCAGTTGGACAGAATAATTTGACCATTTAGTGACCTGTGCTAGTGCAAATGTTTTCTTACTGCCTAGTGTAATTTTTTCTGGAAACAAGAAAACTGGTTATGAAAAGGGGCTTTCTTTGGTTACAAGCTACTTTCTGAACAATACTTAAATTCAGCGTGAATATTTGGTGTGACACTTTGGCAAAGACGACCCAAGTGATGCTAAATGTGTAAGCAGGGGAGAGCTTAGCTGTAGCAGGGAGCACAGTTGATATCAGTATTAGTGACATCTGTGTTAAATAGTCAAATTGCTGTGAAAGGATTTAGAAAAAATGTGTCAAGGGGAGAGAGAGCAAACAGTCAGTTATTAAAGAAATGGAGGAAATATGCCCCTCTGGAGAGTGTGTCTCCAATGGCGATGAAGTTGGACTCTTTTTCTGTTTTAGTGTATAAATATAAAAGTAACTGAATGCTTTAGACTTATTTTTACACCCTAAAAAAAACATAAAACATAAGGGAGCACAGTTGATATCAGTATTAGTGACATCTGTGTTAAATAGTCAAATTGCTGTGAAAGGATTTAGAAAAAAATGTGTCAAGGGGAGAGAGAGCAAACAGTCAGTTATTAAAGAAATGGAGGAAATATGCCCCTCTGGAGAGTGTGTCTCCAATGGCGATGAAGTTGGACTCTTTTTCTGTTTTAGTGTATAAATATAAAAGTAACTGAATGCTTTAGACTTATTTTTACACCCTATGTATAAACATAAGATGGAAGTCCTGAGTACAAATGGAACTCTACTTTGGAAAGGCTGGAAATTGGAGCTAAATTAGCCTGTAACTAATTGGCAAGCTGGGCAAAAAAACCCACAACATTTATAGCGGAGATGCAGTAAATTGTTTTCCAGTTAAATATGGATAGAATTTGGGAAATGGCAAGTTAGTTATATGCAAGTTATTTGTATTCAAGATAGGAATGAAGTATAATAGTTTGTGATGTAAAGGTCATGCTAATTGATTATTTTATTTCCTTGCCAAAGCTCAGCCTCTCTTGTGAGCCTGGGAAGACACATTTTCTGTCCTAGAGCTTATCAGGCTCCTCAAGTGAGTGCCTGTGAGAAGTGCAGCCAGTAACTCTGATCCATTATCTGTATAGTTACTCACTATATTACAGGAATCTGTTCCTGGCCCTCTTTTTGAAATAGATCTTGCCATAGCAAGAAACTAGTCAAGAGTTGTGCCACTTAGCTCTGCCTAAGTGAGCTGGCACAAATCTGGAGTGCATCAGTATGGAATTGCTCAGGCAATTGTATTTAGGTGCTATTATTCAATTAAGTTTACTTGAAATTTTTATGCCATGTTAACCCACCCTTGTGCTATTGATGCCTGAATTAGACACATCCATATTAGACACCAAACTTGTTCTAAAAGCAGTAACAAAAAGTAAGAAGACATAATAAAAATGTTTCAAAATTCTGGAGACTAATTTGTTAATTGGAATGCATAAAATGTAATGTATAATTATATGTATAATTAGTGTATACTCTCTTAGCTGCCAGTATAAATTAATAATTACCCATAGCAATGAGAAATTTGCTGTTCTCACACTGAGACCTGAGGGAGCTCCTATGTTTGAGCTTATTAGCAGTTATTAAAAATGTAATAGGACATCCTTCTACTTTAATTTATTTTCTTAGTCACTTGCAGCTCTTTTCATTTCTTCTAAAAGGATGTGACAAAGCAAATACTAAAACATTGTGTTGATTTTTCTTGCAAGATACACTCCTTGCAATGAAGTGAGGCTTCTTCCTTCTCTACTTTTCTGTACCTTCTGCACTCTAACCCTTGTATGATATAAATGCTAACTGGGAGAAAATGTGGTGCAGTCTTGTATATTCTGTTACTCCTACCTCGTTTGGCAGAAGTGGCTCTCTTTAATGACTGTTTTTAGTGCACCAGAAATATTTCCTACTGTATATGTTAAATGAAAGTATTAAAAATTCCTTTTTCAGCAGCTTTGTGGACTAAATTTCTGTCAGAAAATTCTGCAGAGCAAGATGCTTTTGTGTATAAGTTCAAAGTTTGATTGTCTTAAAGTGAATCTCGACTGCATTACAGTTCAGGCTGGCTTAAGAGATGTCATCAGTACTGTACTGGCGTCCATGCTCTTTCTCATGAGGTTTCTGACATCCCTGTGTTTTGACTATTTTACAAATAATAGCATCTGCAGAACGGACTTAAAAATGAAATGTGAAACAAATGTGTTGAGTTCTTGAAACCCTTGGTGTAATTCCATGAAGTTTGAGCTTGTTTTTATATGAGAAATGCTTCACCTGGGTCGAGTTACCAAGGAGAAAAAAGGTATAGTTAGCTTAGATTTTATCCTACTTTTGGTAGAGGACACGATTCCTTTCAACTTTGGTAATGACCCTATCCATATGCTAAGGAGCAATGTGTTGTAGGTTAAGACTGACAGGTACTCCTGAAAATGGCAGTAAACACCGTTTCTGTAAGTGGAAATAAAGTTCAGAGCTAGTGCAACATGATACTGCAGTTACAGTCTACTTGATCCTGTTAGTATAAGGATTCCAGTAACAGAAGAACGGAAATGGAATTTGCAGGTACACATGGCCACATTTTAAATGTTTCTTAAATGCTCTGTGGAATCTTGGTCATGGTATATGTAGTCACATCTGTGATGGTCTCTCACTAGATATATGTAGTGCCCTCAGGTGTTCTACGTTTATCTTTGTTAAGCTCCAGTAAAGTAGCTACAATGGTAGAAAAGCTAAGGAGTTGCAGTAATAACAAAATGTCTACATCTGAGAATCTTAGCATGGAAACACTGTGTTTACTAGGTGAGACCCACTTTTGAGATGGTATCAATTGATCTACCAGTGTGTGACAGAAGGAGGCAGCATAGATATTTGTATTATAAAATAGGTACTTAAGGTAGTGAAAGGTCAAGTATCTTGTCTATTGTCATCCAGCAGGCTAACAGATGAGCATGCAATCAAAAAAACAAAACATGACACCACAAAAGATATTTTGTCTGTAATGTGGTATTAACTATGCCACCCTGCTCTGCCTTCAGAGGAACCCCATTATGTGTATGTTCGGGCATGTGTTAAGTTACCCTTTGTTCCTTAATACAGAAAAGAATGAGCTTTGTAGAGGAGCGTCCAAAGAGTAAGGAAGAGAATCAGAGGAAGTTGATAGCGGAAAGAGAAAACTGTGGCTTATGATTTAGTCTTCATTTTTGTTACCAAGGGTTTTGTTTAGTTCCAAGGTGACCCGTGGCCAATGTAAACTGCCTGTGAGAGGGAGTTCAAAAGACTGTTGCTGAGTGAGAATGACTAGGTGTTCTTGGAAGAACTCTGATCCTAAGAGATCCTGTAAGACAGAAGTTGCAATAATATCTGAATCTGAAAGATGTTATCTTTCATTTGAGTGAAGAATAATTGTAGTCAGAAACCCTACTCGATTCATCAAAGACTATTTGAATGTTTTGCCTGTAAAAAAAAATATATCATGCCTTCCTGAATAAGCCAACTGTAGATCAAATGTCTCGTGCTTCTGGTAGCATTTAAGGAGTATTGAAGAACTTCTGAGGAAGGCCAGGGTAAACTGTTTTCCAGAAAATGTAAACCAAAAGAATTTTTTCAGGCTAAGTCTCCTCCTGGTACTCTTGAAGCATAAAGCTGCAGATAGATCCAGACTATCCAGAGCCCTGGAAGTATGTATGGGTTTTGATGTTGGACCTTCTAATAGCAATTGAGGAAAGGTTGTTAAATATCTGAAGTGTTTTCTGATTTACACCCTCTTCTTGCCAATGGTGCTCCACCTGGAGGTGGCTGGCTTGAGACCAGGTCTGAACCAGAAGTTGAGGAGCTGTTGTTGGTGTAGTACTAGGTTGAGTTGCTGAGCCTGTGAATGCCAGGCATCTTGGGTTGAGTCCACCTCTGTCTCTCTCGCTTTCTGTGGATCTCAGACTGTTGTACTTTGGCAGCAGGTCTTCAGTCACTGCAATTTGCACAAGGTCTTCGCAGTACAGTTAGATACCAAAGTTCCTACATGGAACCCATATACCCATAGGTATGTCATTTACAGAAGTATATTACTGCTAAACTAGATACGGGCAAGTTTTATATCTGCATACTGGTCAAGGATTTGCTGATATCACTTAAAGGTGAATTTGGGGTGTGCGAAGTTCTTGAAAGATGTTTTCTTGAAACTGACATTAAAGCAATATTTATGTTAATTTAGTCAGCTTATTTTGATTTCTATGAGTTGCAGTTAATGACTAATATCAGGGTAAGAATAAAAATTAAATGACCTCTAAAAGAAAATCCTATAGTTAGTATTATCCTGCACAGTTGAGCAGGCATACTTTAAGACATTGCTATACTAAAGTGTTTTTTTGTGCTGTGAAGCAGGGCACAGTGATACTGGTCTACCACAAAAATACTTGTAAATATTATAAGGTAACTTAAATATTTCATCATTAGCTCAGTACTGTCAAATATCTAATATTCTACTGTAATTACAGTATATTTCAAATTCTTCAAGCAATCATTTCAATGGAATTTTACGTATGGAATACATTTGTGAAGGGCATCTCATGAGAAAAACACCTTTGGTCAGGGAAATATCTTGAAGTAATACAGAGCTGGCAAGTGGCTTTTCTGTGAGGCTGTGTTTTGAATTTTCTTTTTTCCTGGTTTTCTTGCTGCTGCTGCCTGCTTGCACAGATAAGGATACTGTGCTGGTCATTCTGTTCGAAGAGTGTTGTTCATAATCTCAGAAGTCAAAGGCATCTCCTGTTGACTCTTGGATGTATGCAAACATTGGCTGTTGTGGTGTTCTATCCAATACCACTGTGGTGTGGTCTTTGTAGCAAATGGGATCTGTAGTAGTGCACGTGGCAGGATTGCTATTTTGTCTTTGGGGTGGAAAATTCCTAGAACATGGCTTTCTTACCTCAGTAAGATTGACTTAAGCTTGTCTCCTCTTGAGTTAGAGAATTGAATTTCATGGAATTTCTGAATCCCAAATTTTGGATCCTCCTTTGCTTGCTTACAGATTTAATTTTGAATATGGAATTGCCTGCCTTCTCTCCTTCGATGCTAGTCCTCTGTTGAGTAGCAATTTCAAAGGCTGATGGCAAAAAGCTAATAGTTTATGGGAGTGTTGCTTTCTATACAGTATTTTTTCTTCTCTTTGTTATGTATAGTTTATTTAGAGAAAGAATGCCATACTGGAAACTGTGGTTCTCAGTTGGGTCATGCGAAAGCCACATTAAATATCCTTATGGAAGGGGAGAAAGTATTCTCAATCTGTCAGTGTGTTATTCTATTCCAGTAGCAAAAGGAAAATGCCTCAGACTTCACTAGTTTGCTTAGCTGTTGATGTAGTGAGTTTATTAACCGTGTAAATCAGTAAGCATTCTCTGAAGTCACCTGATTGTAGGTTTTCTTTGTTTTGCAAGAAATTGCATGGCATGACATCGTCTATAGAAATGTGTGTTAAAAACCTGAGTAACGTGTGTGGTCTTGCAGTAACAATGTGTTTCCCTTAAAAAAAAAAAAATTACACTTTGAGTCTGTGTTCTATGTGTAACTTAAATGCTGCACATAGCTCCCGTGCTTGCTCAGTTCTGCCCCCCCATACCATGTCCAAGCAGATCATGAACCTACTACATGAATCCAAGTTGCGAGTTCCACCATATCTTGCATAGGACAATGGAACTGGCATAGATCGTGCTACTTTCTCAGAGGGATTGTAATCAACTTTTGATGAAAAGAGTAAAATAGTGCCTATTTTTAGTTATTGCTTTGAGTTTTGCTTGTGTTATCATGTGTACTAAGAGTTAAACTGTCTGCTTCAGAGAGCCAGTTTTTCATTTATTATTTTTGTCTGATCTATGTCTATGGGTTCTTGATGGATAGCTATTTAAATGTATATTTGAAAAATAATGAGGAAGTTGTTGAAAGACTTTTATTAATTTGTAGTGATATGCAAGTGAAAGATTGCTTTTTTCAGTACAAATACTTTGTGCCTAGGCGTGAATGTTTTCATGCCTGCTTTGCAAGTTTTGGTATGCATGAAATAGTTTGGAATGGATTAAGTGGTTTTCATTTGCTTATAGCTCTTAGGAAATTTTGTTCTTTGCTTAACCATTTACAATATAAAGTTTAGTTTGCTAGGTTTTTTAGTAAGGTTAAATGAGGAATTGGCAAGGACTCATCTTTGAAAACAGATGTGATTCTTGTTGCTGTGTTTGAGGCTTGAGTGCTGAAAAGCTTGAGATGAAGCTGCTGGTAAAAAAAATTCAGTTTTAAGGGTCATCAAGGTCTAAATGACACAGCTGCTGTCTTAGGAGTTAGCCATGTGAGCAAAAGAGTTCTCTTTTGTATCTCATCATCTTGTGATAGAGACAACATGGAGCAACAATGTATGTATCTTTATCTGTGAAAAGCACACTTAGGTATGTGTGAAGTTTTTCAGAACAATCATGGGCTTGCAAGTCCTGCACGCTCAATGAGCGAGGCATATATGGTCTACGTATGCCTGTCTGGATGCCTGTGAATACTACTGCTACTTAAATTGGTAAGCTCATTCAAATATTAAATGTCTTGGTCACTTTGAACTCAAATATTTCGTAGAGGGAGGAACATCAGCTGAGAAAAACAACTCCATAATATTCTTGTGTTGGGGGGAAGTTGCACACATTTCGTAATCCATTTTGTAGTACAATGCACACTGCAAAATACAGAAAGTTGTGCTGTGCTTACACATCTATAGTTCATAGTTTAAGATTTAAAAGCCAATAATTTTGTTGCTAAATTAACTAGCAGGCATACTGAGTAATGTAACTTTAAATTGATTTCATTTATCAGTCTAACCAGACAGTACTAAGACTGTCAGGCTGATGTATAGCATCTAATCAAAGGAAGAAGGCCCAATTTCAGATTAATACTGTTAATGCTTCAGTGTTTCATATGACAACAAATCCTCAATGCATCGTCAAGTCTTTGATACTCTACTGCAACAGTAATCCTCTAGTGGATTTATTATGATAATTTCAGTATGTTTTTCTTCTCAAAGATTGTTTGAGAAGCAAATTATAATTGTTGTGAGTCCTGGCATCACAATTAAAGTTCTAAAATATAACACTATTTTGATATTATTAATTGTTTCACATTAAGATCAAAAGGGAAGAAAACCAAAGCAGTATCAAGGGCTGGGGAGTTCTTACTTTAACGAATAATTTCCGACCCCTGGGTTGTGGATACACTTTATTTTTTTGATTTAGCGTAGATTAACTCTTCTGTTGTTACATCTTTGTACTTGAAACCTTTAATTTGGTGCAAAGCGTACTAGCTTTTGATGTTTCTCTACTCTTAAGGACACACTGCATCCCTGGTTTTTAGGATTTGGCAGTTCTAATTTCAGCCTCAAAGTCAGAAATTATGTGCAGGGTGGAGTAACTTGGGCCCAGTAAAAGCGGGACTACTGTGTAAAGATGTATGAGGGCCACTTACTACTTCCTTCAAAAATGGGTGCATATCAAGAACCTTCGCTGCTTGCTCTAGTCCTTAATATATTCTGATTGAGTCTGAAATTCTAGGAGGGCTATATGGGGAAAAAACTGAGATTAGAGATGCTCCTGATACCATATGGTTTGCTGGAGTGCAGTAATACAGCTCAAAGTTCAACATTCACATGTAGTAACTATCTCTCGCCACTTGCAGTGGTGAAAGCCTCAGTTTGAGTCTGTATATAAATGGTTTTCCTAGTAAAAGTTTTATGCTGTAAATCTAGAATGAAGGAAATTACTATAGTTTCTGGTTTAGAGCAATTAAAAATATTCAGATTTTTTCATATTTGGTTTGTTTTCCACTGGAGTTTCTTTCAGTTCTGAGAATGTCATACAGTTTTCCTACAGAAAAAAGTTTCCAGTCCATCAAGAGGTGAAGTTTGGAGTGCAGCATAGACTTCAGCACAGAGTTGAGCTTTTGGGAATAAACTTTATTTTCCAGCTCTGCTGTTGATGACCATAGCAGTCTCTTTTTAGTGGGTCACTTGTGATAAAGGCACATAAATACAAGTCTTAGATGCAAAGCTGTTATGCAAATTTCCCTTTACACACTGGTATAGATCACATGTGGTATCTTCTTCCACATTTCCAAGGCTTCAGGGCCTGGATGTGAAATGTTATATTAAAAATGCCATTTGAATTTACACAAAATGTGAAGCTTTATACTTTATGGACAAAACATGTTGTTTTGTAGCCCATCTTCCACAAAAGTAATCTTAACATTTTTTTCTTTGGTGTACGTATAGCTTATTCAATGAAAAAAATGGAGAGGTGAAAGAAATGCTTAACAAGTGTGTATATTTTAAGCTGAGTGGATGTATAGTAGCATTTCTACTGAGAAAACGTCATTCTAAATTGTCTTGCCCTCAAACTATCCTATTACTTTTGAAGTGTTGTTTTAGGTCAAAATGTTTTATGAAAAATACACTGAGACTTTCCTTAAGTCAGCATGACTTGGAAACACTGAAGGGAGGAATATTACTCTTTGGCTGCTTGTGCACAGCTAAAGGATGTCCAACGGTGTACTCAACATGGTGCAGTCAGCTACTACAGATGCATAAATCCCTTGGCTCGATGCATTCATGTATTTTACTCATGTATCACTGTGCAGATGGGCAAGTCATGGGGAGGTGTTACACAGGGAATAAAAGAAGGCTTTTATTAGGCCCAGCTTAATTTTTTTCCCATTGGATATTAATGTGCTGTATCATACTATCACTCAAACTTACATAGACTGCTTCTCCCATGGCTTTTTTTGCTCTGACCTCTCAATGAATTTTTACTATAGTGAAATAAAAAGTAGCAGTACATGTGTCCTTCAGAGTGTCTTAGACTTCCATACTATTAAGTGCACAGATGTTTATCAACCAGCTGGTAAAACAGGATGTGCTCTACAAAGGTCACATTCAGTTTTGGAAGTTTTGTGTTCTTTTTTCTTTGGACCTGTTTGTCAAAGTCAAACTGAAGGTTCAAAATAGATTTAAAGGGGAAGCTGGAAGAGAATGTGCCTTTCAAGTCAGTTAAGGGTAAAACATAGCACATTGATGTGCCTCAAAGTTTGAAGATGATAGCAAGTTGGGTGGGAGTTTCGATCTGCTGGAGGGTAGGAGGGCTCTGCAGAGAGAACTAGGCAGGCTGGATGGATGGGGCGAGGTCAAGTGTATGAGGTTTAACAAGGCCAAGTGCCGAGTCCTGCACTTCAGCAACAACAACCCCATGCAACG
>NW_010552291.1:0-51968 GCF_000687285.1 Phaethon lepturus | reverse complement strand
GGCCAGCAGGAGTAGGGAAGTGATCGTGCCCCTGTACTCGGCACTGGTGAGGCCGCCGCTTGCATCCTGTGTTCCGTTTTGGGCCCCTCACTACAAGAAGGATGTTGAGGTGCTGGAGCATGTCCAGAGAAGGGCATTGAAGCTGGTGAGGGGTCTGGAGCACAAGCCCTATGAGGAGCGGCTGAGGGAACTGGGGTTGTTTAGTCTGGAGAAGAGGAGGCTGAGGGGAGACCTTATCACTCTCTACAACTACCTGAAAGGGGACTGTGGTGAGGTGGGTGTTGGTCTCTTCTCCCAAGTAACCAGTGATAGGATGAGAGGAGATGGCCTCAAGTTGTGCCAGGGGAGGTTTAGATTGGACATTAGGAAAAATTTCTTTGAGTGGTTGGAATGGGCTGCCCGGGGAGGTGGTGGAGTCACCATCACTGGAAGCATTCAAGAAACGTGTGGATGTGGCACTTGAGGATGTGGTTTAATGGACATGGTCGTGTCGGGTTGATGGTTGGACTTGATGACCCTAACGGTCTTTTCCAATATTAACGATTGCGTGATTCTGTAATTACAGAAAACAATGTTGATGATGCATGCTAGTAAAAATGCCACCCTTGTTTTAAGGAAGGATGAAATATCTGAGGTGTAATCAGGGAATGAGAATGCCTTAGATGGGAATTGGGGACTCCATTCTTTTATTGCTCCCCAAAGCCCTCTTTATTTCCTATTGTGCCTTTAAGTTCCAGAAGAAAATATCTTGATGTTTGACTGCTTAAGCAAATAGGTGCGGAGCGAAGTATTGGGTGCTGTGCACTCAAGGGGAGAGAAGAATTTTAATGCATTTTAGGTGGCCATTTAGCATCTTTAAGAATATATCTCTTTCAGGGAAGATTAGCACAGGATTAAGATTTTGAGCTATGTGTTTTTAAAGCTCAGGTAGCCATCTTCTGTCACTGCAGTTATTGCAGACTTGACTTGCATGATGTTGATTTTTTTTTTTTCTTCTGGGGTGAAGTGGTAAGGGATGAGGAAAAGGAACAACTCTATTTTGACAAGACTAGAGCTACTGTAAAGATGATGAGAGACAAAAGTACATGCCATTTTCTCTCTATGGTGCTGATTACAGAATAAAGGATGTCTTGCTCTTTTTTAGTTAGTTTTCAGATTATGACTTGAACCTCAGTCTTGATGTCTTGCCTTGCTAAAATACCTGGGATAACTCGGGGATAACTAGCTTTAATACGAACCTTAGGACAACAACAGAAGACATGAGGAAATGGATTAACTAGAAGGTAGAATAGAAGATGTTGATTCCATGACATAGGGGTAGTGCCAGCAGACTAATTATAACAGTAATTAGAGAAAAGATCTTGTTTCATAAGGGTCAGTTTAATTGAGGACTTCAAATTTGACAGTTGATGAATGCACTGTTTTCTCTTTATGGGGACTTGTATGCAGTATAAGACCACATGCAATGTATGATGGTCGGGGGGGAAGGAGGACTGGAGAAGGATAATTGATAGGAATAAAAGTGTAACTATTTGAAGGGTATGATGTTGAAGCTTTGATCTAAGGCATTATTTGGCTAAGTTGTATTAACACATATTTAAGTTCATAGTGAGTGAATGAACTTACAATGAACGCATCACTAAGTTGACACAATTCATTCATAGTGACCATTCTTAGGATGATGAATCAAGCTATTTCTCATGAATAAGAGTAGCTCTTTGTTTACTCTCCTTTACTCCAACACTGTTCTTTGTTTCCTGTTTATTTTTTGCACTTGAGAATGTTGGAGTTAAGGGCAATGAAGGTAGTATTTTTGTCTTTTTTAAAGAGCATGATAGTGTCCCATAATTCATCTTAGTAACTTCTAATGGTAACATTTCGTGTATCCAGTGGGAATGAAAAGGTTGCATTGTGTTTTGTGTAGCATGAGGTGACATGGACAACAGTTAGAGCACAGTTTTCTTCAGATATTTCCAAAAGTGCTATGCTTTTAGAACTGTCAAACACTGTAGAATTGCTTGAAGACCTTATCTTTAAGCAAAGCTGAGTTAAGGTGTGGTGCTTAGTGAAATTAGTGGTGATTGGAGGCCTTTGCTAGGTTACAAGCTTGTGCCCATTGCGATTAGAGTAATGAGATTGTAGATAAAATGTATGTTTCATTTTTGTTTGGACTTTTAAAGTTGATAATTGATAAACTAATCATGTTTGAGAAAATAACTGATGTAAGACCAAGCTTTCCTAAGTGCATTCCCCCACCTTTTGACTTTAAGAAATATGATATGAAATATGAACCATTCTGAAGTCTCTTTGGGGGCAGTCAGAATAATTTATAGCTTTTAGAGTATACCTTACAGTTCTCATTGGATCAAAACTAAAAGGTTCTATCACTTATCTTCTCTGTTTCTTAATTTTTAAGGTTCTAAACAGTAATTATGGATGGCTTAGAGTAACAGAATAGGTAGGATGCTATGATGATGTAACGGTGTAATCTTTGATAACGAGGTGACTGTGCTCCATGATGTTAGACAGGAAAATTTGTAAGTAACTCATACATGTTCCTTAAATCTTGAAATAAATACTTCAAAATACTCCAATGACTACAGTTATGACTGTAGTTTATGTACCATGGGACAAATACTAAATGCTTTACAGTTCAAATAGTTTTGGTAGGCTATACATTAGTTGGACTGTAGTGACTCTGTTCACCCTATCTCAGTTTTCTCCAAAATCCTTTTGTAGCACCACTGATGCCAAATACAGGTGGAGTTGTAGAGGTTTGCAGTCCCTCAGCAATATTTCCTGTGTTCTGTGATGTGACAGAAGAAATAGCTCTGAAAAGGTTTGTAAGGACTTGTCCAGATGGGCGTTCCATAGCCCATCTGATCCTGTTCTTGTGTATACATCTTCTTTGTGTAGTCCTTACAGTGAAATGGTGCTGGCTTTGAGAAGAAGTAACAGTTCCCCTTTATATGGGGACAACTTCATGTTCACAGGCAAGTCAGTGGCAAAATTTGTGTTTACTTCCATTGGCAAAGAAACTTCCGTTGATCCCCATACAAAGGGTAGTTGAGCAGGCTCTCAGTAATCGCCATCTTGAAGTCAAGTCTCCCTTCAAGAAAAAAGTCACATCTTCTAAGGTATTTTCTCATTAATATGTTCCATACCAAAATTTGTACTGCAGGTGATAAAGTTTTGATGTGCAAATAATTCAGGTCTGGTCCTGTTAGAGATGGCCTTTGTTGGTTGGGAAATAATTATGTATTGCTAAAAATATAACCTCCAGCTATTTTTGACAGGCAGGTGTCCTCATAATATAGAGCTTGGTCACCAAGCGCTTATGAATAGTACACACTTCCAACTGCTTTCTTACTCTATTTTTCAAAATAAGTGAGCAAATCTTTGCGCAAAATATGTTGGAAGCCTCTTCTGCCAACGGAAATAGCATAATCTTTATCAACAGTGGCAATAAAGAAGCTTAAGGTTCTCATGATTTACATGACTAGGTAGTCATGTTAAAAATGTGCTAGGAACTAAATGGTAAATATAATATGCAACATGTCAAAGATTGTGAGAAAAATTTAGGAGTCTTGGCTCTCCCCAGCCATTTGCAATGCCCTGCCTTATCAAAGACATCTGCGCGGGATAGGCAGATAGAGCACAAACTACAGGAGACTTGCATCCCTCTGGAATGGCAAGTGAACATGGGACAGGACTTGGCTGCAACAGCACTAGATGCTGATGCCTGCACACCTGAAGGGCTTTCTCGGACCCACTCATTGTGTGCAGATAGGGGGAATTTCTTTTACATATGACCCTATTGACTTACGGAATGGTGGAGAGCTAGGTGGCACAGAAGTTCTGCTTGGCTAATGATGATGTGTTAGCATATTCTACTATTTTTTTCTGTGCATGCCCACTCCTTGTTTTGCTTGAACAGACTATACAGCTACTTGTTTTACAAAGTGTTATTTGGAAGTTAATCATTATCAGTTCATAAAAATAATTTAAAGACCAGGAAACAAGAATACTTTTAAGAATTACGAGGAGTATTGAACTACACTTGAAAATTTAGATTGTTTATCACTCATAATCATCAATCAAGAAGATACTCCATATTTTATAGTACTTGTTTTGCTATGATTAAAAACCTTGGATTAATTATTTTGCACATAGGTTTCTTTTTATCAGTTAATTGAAATTGTAACCTGGTCAGAAAAATATGTAAGAAGATATGTGTTCTGTATCGAACTAAACATGGAAGATGGGAAATTTCGTAAGTAGGTGTAAACTGGTTGAAAACAGAGACAGAAAAAACGCTGTCGTCTCTAAACTTAAGAGCATCTCTAAGTCTCTTGAATATGTGGAAATTGAAATGCATCTCTTCACATGAGTCCGTAACTGCACATAATGTCTTAAATCAAAATGACGTTTGAATAAGGAGCCACATGACCAATAGTTTAAATACAGAAAGTAAGACCATGGAAATGTGACACAAAATGCAAGACAGTGGGGGGGCATCTGTTTGAACTGAATACACAGGGTTTGAGGTGAGAGATCACCAACTGCAAAACAGACTATGATCATGAAGTCTATTTAAAAATCTTAATGTCTGCATCCTGGAATTAGTCAACTCTTTCCACAGTCTGCCAGGAAATATTCACAGCCTTAAGTGTTGTCTGTGGGTTCTTTTTTAGTGATCCTGTTTACATGTAAAGATTCCAAGAAGATTCTGATATGAGTTCTTCTAGTGAATAAAGTAACCTTCCTGTCCTTGACTTCAGTCATATAAAGTAACTTTAATTTGTATTTCTTCATGTTTGTTTGATACCAGGCTTGGTTCTGTTCCTTACTTAGGTTTTGGAGAAAAAAAAAAAATCCCAGCATTCAGTTATGTGAGCAGGAAGTACTAAGTTCTCTGAATTTACCTATTCAAGATCAGTGGACTGTGTGCTTTGTCTTGGGCTAATTGCTAAGACCTAAGATTAGCTTCTTGAACACTCTGCAACATTCCTTTGGTGCCTCGTATTTAGTAAGTTTATCTGGTGAAAAATTTCCTGTGACTTTCACTAGGAAAACCAGGTTGGCTAATAGAAACATGCTGTACTCCAATATGAAATTATGCGTTTGAAGGAGAAATATAGATTGAAGATTACAGCTAATATCATGTAGATCGTCATAGCATCATAAGCATCATGATCATATTATGATCTTATGGAATTAATAATCAGTAAGTCTATTAATCTTTTTGCATTTCAGTGTAGATAGCTTGTAAGCTCAAGTGGGGTTGTACTTCAAAGCTACTTGACTTGTTATTTAAAAATTAATGTATTTCATTTACTGCTGAAATAGATGACAGTAAGGTATTCAAAATGTGCATTTTTAAGAGGCAAATGTTTTGATTTAGTTTTGAAAAATGATTATCTACTGTACCTGAACTATTGTGAGACACTAATATGTTGCTGAGGAAAAAATGCTTAATGTAACTGACTGTGTGAAAATTGCTGACAGTTATATATTCCAGATATATATGCCTGCCAAGGGCAGACTGAATAGTTCTATTTCTAGTAAAAGATATGAGTGTGCTTCTGTGTAAAAAAGCTTCCACATGATAAAAATTGAGGTAGTGCTTCTTAATAATTAAGTTTCTCTCCAAATCTGCTAGAAATAATTTCTGAAAGTATCAGGAAGGATATAATATACTTCAGATCTGTATGTTTTTCTAATTATTTTGGATTAAGTTTTGCTGTGTGTGTTTAGATTACTTATGTGCAAAAGCCACCTGTGAAGACATTCTCTGTGGCTGTGGGGTGTAGACCTGGATCTTGAGTGTAAGATTCCAAATAGATTAAGAATATTCTTGAATAGTACCTCTTCTAAAGCTGAGCTATCAGTGAGATGTTATCGGCATTCACTACTTAAAGTAAAAAAACCCCTGCCTTGTAATGTACAAAGGCCAAGTATAAAATGTGCTGGCTGGGTAACAAAATTCTACGTAATCAAGTGTTCCTCAAGCTCTTTCAGGAAATTTATACCCAAATGTCATGAATGTTTCTCTAGTATTTAAGTCACCATGATGCAGCTCTGGTTTATAATCGTAGCACAAGAATTATCTTATTGTCATTGACTTTGAATGTTGAATCTAGATTGTGTTGTATTACTCAAGTAACATAACCTTATGTGGATAATGATTGTGGGCTAATGCTTTAGATGCTACATAATTTAAAATTATACTAGTAGTAATGCTTTAGATGACTTTTTACTTGCGTATCACATGAATAGACCAATTAAGCATTCTGTTTGAGACTTGATACTTGAGCAGAATGCTACTATTTTGGTGGAAACTCGACTAACCTCTATACGGAGAGGTTAAAAGGTGGAACTTTGGTCCGTGGTCCGTGAATGGGCACTGGGTGAGAAGTAGATGGCTGAGAAAACCACAGCGGAGGGGTTAACAGATGGAATTCTGGTCTGTGAGAAAACTGCAGTTAGCACAGGAGAAAATGGATGGCTGGGTGAGAAATACATGCTAGGTTGGGTGAGAGAAAACAGCCCACACAGAGATAAGTTGATCAAGGCTAGGGGAGGATGTGGAAGACGTGCAGTAATGGAGGAATATAAAGCACAATTCACAGTTTTGTTTGCCTTGCAACTTTCTGCTATTGGCTTGAGCATAGTTGATATGTGACTGATGGATTATGGTAAGATGCCGCGTGAACAAAGCCTATGAACCAATAGATGGGATGGCTGTGGTGCGTGCAGCGCGCCTGGCCGTCGGGCGCATATGCCATAGGCTTCCTGTTTTGAAAGGTGGCAACCGAGGCGTGTTCCGACACTCGTTGGCCATGTGTGTCGAAACCTGTTCCTCTGCAAATGTATAAATACCGGGATTTCCCGAAGAGCAGTGGGACGGTGTATGGCGAGGTCACCGTTGCCTCCGTGGGGACGCCCATGTAAAGCTGGCACCTACTGACTGCTGCGCTGGGCTCGTGGCACACGATGACACAGGAATGTACAGATGGTCCTTCTTCCTCATGGTCCTTGGAATTGCTTTGTAAAACACCCTTAGTGCAATGCGTGTCTGTAATTAATAAAGTGCTTGCTTTATTCCCCTTGTAGTGTGTGTATGTGTTCACCCTTCTCAGGAGTCCTCGAAACCACCCCAAACCAAGCTTTAAGGCAGCTGAGGCAGAGAGGAAGTATATAACAACAGCTGTTCACGAAGTTGACAGGATCATCTAGGTATCGATTGTTTCTGCTTTGGTGTTGCATGGCTTGTAGCTCTAGTGATAAGATAATGGAAATATTCAGGCAAATAAGAGATTTGTCTCCAAGGTACAGTGGAAGATACCACTTCTTAATATGGAACCTCTTATGTTAAAAAAAACCTAGGGATGAAAATATATTGCGCATCTTCATACTTAAATAATGATTAAGAACTAATTTTGACTTTGCTATAGGCTCAACGATCTACGCTAGATGTTTACATTGATGAATTAGAGAAGTAATGGATGCTTCTGAAATGTCTTTTTATTGGCTATATCATAGAATAGGGTTGCTACAGAAAAACAGGCTTCGTTTGTGGGCAATAATCCTTCTAGGGGCACAAGTCCTGGAGGGAATTTCACACAAACGAACTAATTATTTAACAGACAGGAAGCTTACTAAATGCCAAAAAGAAAATATATTTTTGACCAATTGGTCGATTGGTGCATCAAACCAGTAGCTAACCTAAAACTGGCAGTGGGACACGTGAGTGACTGTAACCGTGAGAAATAAATTTGCACATAGGTCACATTTCTTTCACACTTGTACTAATGAGAAAACTGTTATAATTTTCTTAGGGTATGTTTAAGAAGCTTTTCCATATACGCAAGGAAATGATCTGGAATGTCAATGTGTGAAGTGAAATTACTTTCTTAGCATGCTTAATTAAAAGTATTATTTCCTATATATCAGGAGATATCTTGAAAATTTCCTGGATGAGCACAATAAAATTCTGTAATAGTTGTTTCATATAAGGTTTTATCAGCCATGCCATGTAGCTACTATTATCATAAATAGGCAACTACTGCATTTTTGAAGGCAAAGCAGAGTAAACCTCATTCAAAACTTACATTGCCTATATTATAATAACTTTTAGGTTTCACAGCAAAATTCCTGTGGTTTACATTTGATGGTTTTCAAGACTAAGTGCCGTTTTATACTGGTTACAATAACAAAAGAAAGCCTGCAAATTAGTTTTGTGTGGGCAGTGATTGATGTTCATTGATTAAATAAACGGGTTGTGGTTAAATACGGTGTAAAGTGTTACATATATTTATTTTAATGTATATGCAAGTACAGAAAAACTCTGGCTTTTAGGTAACTTTATTTTTCATTTTCTTGTTTAAATGATGACATAAAATACAAGGATTTTTCTAGAAAATTGACATTGTGAGGAGTTCAGAGCATTGCAGAACTGCACTGTTATTTGCTTTATATATAAAAAAAATCTGTATTGTAGTCTGCATATAGATAAAAAGTTGTTTGGTGTTTTATCTAGAAACTGCAGTGGCTCATTTCTACTATTTCTTGAAATGGAGGGAGAAATGTCTACATAATTTGTGACTAATTTCAAATGTGTTACTGCTAAGTGTTAAAGGGAGTAGAAATGTTACTGGCTCTAATTCCTGGCTGACTATATGGATACCATTTGGCATTGCAGCCTTATGCAAGCTTGTAAACTGAGGAGGACCAGGCTTGCTCTGACTTGCATCCGAGATCAGGAAGGGACATGGAATGCTGCTGGCGAAGGTGCCAGTGACTCATTAGGTGGCACTTGACTACTTCTCTGTAGGAGTCAATATAACCAGTGCCTCTGCAGAGAGCTGGATGGCAGGGTGCTGCTGGTGGCACCTTATTTTAGGTGGGAAGTAAAGCTTTGGTCTTGGCCGTCTGCAGTCACTAAAGGCTCTATGGCATGGTTTGCAACAGGAGGGGTGTTTGCCCAGGGGTCATGGTGAAATCGCAAAATCAGGTAATGGTAGTTACAACTTACCTACCTCAGATGTCCCTGGATGTTTTAAATATATTATAATTCCTCAGTCATTGCCAGTTGGATTTTCCTGGAGGTTACAGAGTACCTGCCACAGCTGATGAAACAGCATGCCCGATATTATTTTTCATCTCCTACCTTCTATGTTTTCTTACCATACGGAGATTAGGAAGCTCACATTATGACATAAGGTGAAATTGCAACAGGTATTCCTAAAGTCTCACTAAATGGGTTACAAGAGAAATGGCAGCCTGTCATCTGTCTGAACCTCGCAGATCCTGTAATGCTTGTGTGTGCTTTGGGAGGGACTAGAGTAGGCAAAATTCTCCTTTAAAACTCAGGAGTTTGAAGTCTCGATGAGTGACTTGTTAAAGCCGCTGTCCATGTTGGGGAGTAGTAGGTGTAAGGTGCAGGATGCCTTCTCTGCATAATGTTTTCCTACTTTTTTGATGATGGTTTTACAGTTATCCAGGATGGGAGAAGTGTATGCCCTCACCAGTTTCAAGTACAGTGGAAATGTGAAGTTCCCTCACACAAAAAAGAGGTATTTTCCATATACCTGGTATACATGTGGCATTTGATTTCTAAATGTTGATTTTACAACATCCTTGCAAAACAAAATACTACTACTATTGTTTTAACAAGCTGAGAGGAAGCTGAGAATCTAAATAATAGGCAGAATTAGGTGTGTTCCCTCAAACATGTGATGTGGAAATCCTCTAGTACTTGGCCTTTTAGCCATGCTAGTTGCCAACATCAATGAATAAGTAAGCAGTGTAACTGAAGAAAAACTCGAGTCTTCCTAGGTAGATCACTTTGAAACCTGCATTGGTTTCTTCCTTTCCTGTAAAATATGCTAATAGACTGGCACCAGAAGATAGGCTGCAGTTGAATAAATAACTGTTTTGGCTATTTGAACTGTACAGAAAAGTTGTAGCACTGCAAGAAATTGGATTTTAACGGAATCCTAGCCTATAATCCACTCAGATTATCTCACACATTTTCACTTCCCATTTTAATATAATTTTCAAAACTTCCTCTGCTGATCTTGTACTGGGATCCATAGGTAGTAATGACATGGACAGGAATAATGCAGGGATGGTAAGGGCTGTAACTCCAGCAAGATGATGGAATCTGTGTGCCTGTGCATGATTATACTGAAATGAAACATTCACTGATTTTTCTCTTCAGTGAAGTATTTGGACTGAGAACTGTAGTGAGTTCGAAATTATAATAGAAAGAAAACATGTGACTGTCTCCTACCTGTCATTTGTTTCATGAAAAAATAGAATGAAGATCTTTCAATGAAGAAAAAAACCCGGGTAGTTGTTAAGTGCCAATCTAATTAATGGTTCTGTCTTGCAAGAATGTATGAAAGACTCGGGACTTCATATAGATTGGACATAAGAGTGTTAGATCTTACCAGTATTTCACTCTTCTCCCCAGTGAAGTGCACTTTCTGGAAGTCAGTGCAGTAAGGAACGGATTTTTGTCATAGTTTTAGGAGCTGATTATTTACCTCTCTGCTGGGTATTGTGCTGTGGTTCTGTACCTGAGTGTAAGAATAGTTTTTCATTTTTTGCTAAGGTCAAAGTAGCTGATCATATTAAAAACATGAGGTTTCTGAAGTCAAGTGTGTATAAAACAAAAGCAGTATGTATATAGCATAATGAGAAACTTCTTGTGCTGTCAGGGGATGGCTCTTCTGTTTCTTCTTCACTGATTTTTGATATCAAAAAGTACTTTTAATCTTTCAGAATATTGACAGTAAATTCTGCTGTTAATTGACTGCCAGTTGAATTACATTCAGCACAACTATGGGCTTGTGTTAAGCCTTGTTCTGTTTGTGAAGTGAATAAATGTAGCAACCAGAGAGAAACTAATGAGGAAGCATTCACGGAATGCTGAAGTTGTACCCAATATCAAGCAATGGTAGACCTTATTCTTTATCTACTTCATATTTTTAAATAAGCTGGGAAGTTCAAAAAACCCAAGCATGCTAATGTTGAAATAAGTTTATCTAATTCAATATGCCAAAGATAACTTTTAAGGTGGGTTCAGCGACACTCAAGCTGGTGCCAAGGAAACTGATAACAAAGCGAGAGCTCTGGAGGGCGTAGTACAAGTGTTAGGGCTCACTTCATGCAAGCCAGCTCCGGAATGGAAGGGGTGGGATGGCACTTGCATGCTGGAGTCCCATAAGGATGCTCAGCAGATAAGAGCAACCTTATAAATTTGGTTCTGAACCTGAGCTAGCAAGTTCTTAAGAGGCTTCACCATGCTGGGTCAGGTGGTTCTCTACCAACTCAGTCTGGGGTGTGTGTGTGTGAACCTGTCTAATGCTCTGTTGTGAAGTGACTGTAATATGGCTGTTAAATATTAGATTGCAAATAATTCTAATAACCACAGGGGATTACCTTTTTTAGAAAGTGGCCAAGGAATTTCTGCTGCAGTGATTGCCATGGTAGGGATGGAGAAAGATTACTATAACACTACAGAAAATGCTTTTCAATGTTTCTTTGATGTGCCTGTAAAAGAGTCTTCTATTTTGATCTTAAAATATTCCAAATGTTTTTTTATGGTGCATATATATTTCCTTGGATTTCGCATTTAAAATGGAGAAGGAAATTATTTTCAACTTCTTAGAGAGATCCAGCTTGGAAAATTTTGGGCCTCAAAGTTTTGTGTGGAGAGTTATAATTAATTTTTTTTTTTCCCAAATCTAACTCTAATGTTGGCAGTTGCTATAATTTCATAGACTCTATCCAATTTGCCCAGTACAATGCTTTGGAGTATACATGTGTCTAGAACATAACAATTCTGGACCTCTTAGGTTTTCTGAACCTTACTGAGAGAAACAAATCTGGGCCAAGCATGATGTTTTTGTCATGCTTCAGTTCTTAGAGCTCTTCTCTAGGAGTTCTGTGTGATGTCCTCTATGCCCAGAAGACCAGAGAAAATAAAGTCCCTTAGGCAGCATTTTCTGAAGTAAATATCTGCCTGTCAATATACGGGTGAGGCAGACCTGGATTTTATTAGACAGAATAACCTGCATGGTTGACCTAATAGCCTGGAAGATAATAAGTCATTACTTTATGTCTTTGCTTAACAAACCTTCGATAACTGTAATTTAGTTAGCGAAACATAATGAGATGAGAATAAGTTAGAGGGTTAAAGAACTGGCTGAAATAAAAGCTGTTGAATGCTGGCCTCTGTATGTGTGAAATAAGGAGAGATGGAAAGGAGGCAGCTCTTGGGAACGGAACTATTCCTGTTAGCCTGTGTAAGCCTGTTTAAGCGCTGACTTCTTGTACTCGGGGGGTAGGTCAAGCAAACAGTATATTGTGTGCCATTGTGGTTTCATGGATGACTCGGAGATTGCTGCCCACTTCAGTGATGCTGGTCAGAACTTACTTCCAATGCAGTCATGTGGAAAGAAAGCTAAGCTGAAGAACATGGATGCTGTGGCAGTGACTTCAGAGCTGGTCAGCATCCTCAGACTGTCACGAGCTAAAGAGCTTAATTTGTTAATTCAAATGCCTAAGGAATCTGTTAAAGGGCAGGGTATAATTGCTAGAGAAAATACCTCCTCTTCTGTGAATAGCTCCTCTGTTAGATGTCAGAACTGTTCGGTGTTCTGAGGTGACTTGCAGTGGACCTTTACAAGGCACAGGAGTCATCCATCCATCCGTCTGTCCCTGTAAGGAGAACAGTTCTGGGCAGAGGCCGCTTACACTCTGTGGAGGAAACTTGCTATTAGGCAAGTTTCTCCAAACAAAGATTTTGACTAAAAGTCTTTTCCAGAAGAAGGTTACTTATGGGAAATATTCAGGTGTTCAGTGCTGTGAGTGGTGTTCTATTTGGACACCCAATTACAAAAAGGGGAAAAAATAAGATTGCAGTTACATATGTGGACCAGATTCACACGTAGTTTAAAGGAAAAGTTCAGAAGTCCAAGACGGAGGTACAGAATAACCTGAAATTGCTATGCAAGACTTATGGGAGGAGAGTGTTAATCTTTCTGGAAGATTACTGTTCATGTATTCCCAAACTAATGCATTTGGTGTGTTGGACATAGTTAGCCAATTTTTAACATGGAAGTATGTTGAGGAAAACCCTCTTGGTGTCAAGAGGAAAGAAAAGGTTTTGTGCAAACTGTGTGGTTTTAGTATCACTGCTAAAAGAGAGGTGCTATTTTGTTAGTGAGAGAAGTCAGTGAAATTTAAAACACTGTGATTTCCTGAGGACTGACACTATGAAATATTCCCTTTGTAAAATACTTAGGTCACATTCAATTTTTGCTCTATGCAGTTTTGCCCATTTCTCTAAGGCTAAACCTGTTTAGTGGATGGTCCATATGAGGGGCAACAATTTGGTGGTAGCAAAGAAAGGTGACACTTGAATGATCTGGATAGAGAAAAAGGAAAGCAAGAAATGCTGTGAAATACAGGCGCACTGTTTGCACACACCGGGAAAAAGATTTTTATGTGATAAAATAGACAGGCAGATACCTGCTTTAAACTATATTCAGTCAGTTAGTGTCAGTACCAACATTGGGATCTTTATCTCTAAATCTGCATTTAGCCTTTATATATTTTAATGTCTATTGGCTTCAGTTAAGTAGCAGGAGATGGGAACCTGAAGTGTGGTTCAGTGTGAAGTGTGTTCAGCAGTGTGGTTCCTTGATTGTACCCTCAGCTGTATGGTGACTATTCTATAGAGAAAGTGGGTAGATACGGTAAATGCTGAGCCTTCTAGTGTAGGGACTTCTGGTGTGTAAGTCGATAAATCCATCGCATGGCATGGAGATATTCGGCCCACTTGATAATTTGCTTCTAAGAATCTAATTTTTCTAAGTAAATGTGACTGTCTGCACATTTTTAACTCTAGGGCTATAGTTGCGAACATTGTTTAGTCTGAATAGTATTTATACAATTTATTGTCTACTGCTCCCTTTGACTTTGTGGAACACAAGTAAACCTAATTGTCTCAAGAGTGAGTTATTGCTAGGCAATTAATCAGCATCTCCTGGTTCAGAGAATTACTTGCTGGAACTTAACGTAATTCATGTCTATTAGCTGGTACATAGAGACTTCAATTGCCTTACAGTATTGGTGAATACAGCAGCTAATATTGAAAGGATCTGATCGCATCTTTTTGAGCTAAGCAACATATGAGTGTTCTGCCCCTGTTCTTACTCTACATATTCCTCTAACCAATGTCATGACGTGGATTGAGGACTTAGCACTAGGGTGCAATCAGGAGCAGGTCTGTCAAAGTGAATAGTGATTTCAGACTTGCAGTGTGGAAAGAAAAACTCCCCACAAGGCAAAATGCATAAACTACTGAGTATTGATAGGTGAGGCAGTAGCAATTATCCTTTTCCAGGAACTACTTTTAAACATGAAGATGAAAATCTAACTACGATGGTTTACATGCTTAAAAGTTCCTAATAAATCTACTTATTTCACTCAGTAAAATTCTCTCAGCTTCATTCTGGAGCATTGGAAACATTTCCAAATTTCAAAGTACATCTGATTATTTACCCAATAATTCAGGAAACTATCAGATTGGTTTAATGTAGATGTTGTTACCATTCTAGACCCAAGATACTTTTTGTCATTTTGATTACTGTATTGAAGTTCACTGACACCAAAAAATGTGATTCTATTTCTTCAGTTAATAATATTGTAGTAATTGCTTTTTTAGTCTTTATCTAGATGCATCCCTGTCCCAATGGGGGGAAAAAATGTTTTTTAATGTACAGTGAGGCGGAACACTTGAAATAAGGAAAATTTATCCTGGCCTTTGAAACAACTAGGACTCCCTTGACTTCAAAGGAAAAAGCAGCATAATAATCAAACACGAATGATGGAAAGAAGAAAAAAAATGAGAAGCCTTGATTCAAGCAAGCTTTGGAGCAGAGCATAAGGAGATGAGCGAGCTCTGAGTTAAGAATGGGGAAGAGGGAATAGCAATATTGTTCAGACCGGATAGCTAGTACTTAGAGTATAGGCAGATGTCATAACTGTAGGATGATATGAAAATAAGCTACAAAGGACAACATTTGAAAGTTTATGTAGTTTGACCTTATGTAGGTGGTTCAAGCAAATTCTGTCATGGTTTTGTGGGAGCTGTTTTGAGTGAAGGTAACATGTGCACCATAAACACTGAAGTTCCCTAATTTATTCTAAATATGGTAGCGAATTAGCCCCTTAATCATAATGTCTGGATTTGTACCTAAAGAGAATCTCTATGGAAAGAGGTTGTGGAGCATGGCCATTTTGAATGACTCGTGTCAAAGGCATCTAAAAGCTGTGGTAGCTGGTGTCTGTGTGGCCTCCCTCGTCCCAGGATTTTCTGTTAGTGTTAATAACTGAAGTTATTGGCAGGCAAGGCGTTCTTTGAAGTGTCTAGTTCATTGTGGCTGCCTGTTTATTGGCAAAAATGTAGGAGCTGCTGTAAATGGGCACGATCCACAAATCCATGATATTTGCCAGCTCATCACCATCCATCCTCTGAGGAAGAAGGGCAAATCACACTTCCATCCCTTTTGAGGTCCTTAATGTTGTATATCCCGTGGAGATACTTATTATCTCTACTGAGAGAGAGTAAGCTTGTAGAGAAAAAAATATGTAAGGATTTGTTGAGTACTGATCCACAAAAGATGTTTTGTGTATATATGAAACAGGTTTCACAGTAATTGCGTAGATAGAGCATTTTAGTCTTCTATAGTATGTCATTGTGACAGGTATTGCTATTGCATGAGATAGTTACAATTGACATAGCACTTTTGAAGCACCACTAGTAAAAATGATGTGCAGTGCAAGCAAGTTTGGATCTCTGTGTTACTTGCACAGTAAGAGATCCTGGAAAACTCCTTGATCTTTATCTCAAAGAAAAGGCTGAATATTGCTGATGGAGGTTGTAAGGTTGGAAAAATCATGGGGTCAGGAGAACCTGTTTGCTTATAAAGCAGTGTTAGCTAAGTGTGAGAATATTGGTTGTTTAAAACTGCTTTAGCATGTGGAGCTATGACTTGGACTAAACTATTTTTGAGGTGATAAAAGTAGAGACTGTTGGTGATAAGGGTAGAGCAGCCTGTTTTTCCCGAAAACAACACGGAATATTTTACTTTGGAAAGAAAAAAGCTTTTTTGATGGCAAGTTCTTAGTTACATGGCAAACTTGCTTTAAATTTGGAGGTGACTATTCAAGCAAATATTACATAGAAAATATGCAAATAAATGCACATTAATTATTAGCAATGCATTATGAACTAGAGACTAATCTTCAAGCAGTATCAATTTCCTCATGGGACTGTCATCTTTAGATATTCTTGTAAATTAGCTGTGGCTGTCCTACATTCTGCCTGGGAGGGACTCTGCCTGGGTCCTGGCTACTGTAACACATGTGGTGCTTTCCCCAGGTGCTTTTGGCAGCTGATTCCATTAAGAGGTAATTTAGTAATTATGGTTCTACCTTTGGGATTGTCAGAAGGTCTGTTTACTGCATACCTTGATGTTGTAAATTTATTTTTATTTTCTGTGTCAGTATATGCTTTTTTCTGTCCATGGTAAGTTATTGTAAAGCATAAAAATTTTGTTTTCATGTGTTTGTTACTTATTTTCATGGGGAAAAGATGAGTGTAATTATGCAAATGATTACTATCAGATTTTCTTGCAACTTCTGTTCCACTTGTATTATCTTTACTGCTGCAAGGCAAACTTCTTGGAAACTTCTGGTGGGCCATGAGGTGTTTTTAGTTCTTGTGTAGACCATGCTTAGCCTGCCTTCCTTCCACATACACCATTTCATTTTAGCCCCTACAGGGCTAAAATTTGAGGAAATACTAAGTCACTAGTCAAGAAGACCTCATGTACAAAGAAATGAGGCCCACCTGATAATGAATCAAGCTGTTTCCATTATAAAGAAGAAACACCTGCAACTGCAAGTATAAGTGGATTCACAACAGCAGAAAGATTCAGATGTGCTTCAGTATACCATCTCTATGCTGCAAGGTAGGAGAAGTCTGATAAAAATGAATGTAAGGTAATATGTGAGATTTTTCGGTCTGTGGCTGAGTAAAACTTGATATGACTTGATTGTTTATGAGAAAAACCATGGTAGCTGTTTTGTGTAAGACAGTAGGCTAGAAGCAGAGGCCTGGAAACTACTTATTTAGGAAGAAGTGGTTCATAAAACAGGGCAAAAAAAATCTGAGCTGTTAGTAGAAGATGGGTAGAAGAGTTTTTTTTTCTTTGTAGTAATAAGTCCAGCTAGCATATTTTTAATGCTTTTGAGTTTGGGTTATTATACAGGTATGAAGCTTGTCTTGCTGTCTCTTTATTGGTCAGGTTTATAACATGCTCCCCATGCTACTCAGTAAATGTTAAATTCTTATGTAACTGCTTAGTGTTGTGGGGTTTTTCCCCCTATGTGGAGTGGAAACTATTAGCTCTGCGTTGTGCATATTTATCCAAGGTTGGAGAAAGCCCATGATACTGCTTGTAGTACTTGTACCAAAGCAGATATAAATGATTACAATTATGTGTTTGCTTCTTCAGTGGCTCTTTGCTTCTGTGGGTTCCTGTTTGGCAAGTGCTTGGCTGAAGAATGTTTTGTGTCTTTTGTTACAGAGGGGGAAGTGAAACAATCGGCTCATGAAAAAAAGCTCTGGGGCTCATCTTTTGCCGATAATCACAATCTTTCTTTGGTGTTTTTTGAGTTAAAATAGCTCATATTTATGACCTCAGTTTTTTCCTTTTTATGGTTAAGAGCATTTTTTCCTTAGATGAAGGAATCTTCTTACTATAAAACCATAAAAAGGAACATATTGTTGAAACTGGATTTAATCTATATAGAACTAAAGACTACCTAATGTTGGAAAGAGTCTCTCTTCTAAGTGTAGAAGGACTTCAGTCACAAGTGTCAAAGTCCTCTGAAGCCCATGTTTGTCCCCTATTAAGAGTACAGGGAGTCTCTTGGGATATTTCCTTATGTATATTTTTTGCCTAAAATCCCTTTCCAGAATTTCCCCTTGCGGAAAATGAAGGTAATATCTGCAACTGATGGTTTATAAAGAATAAGCAAATTAAATAGTTGTGTCTCAGAAGGTATTTTAATGTTTATTGGATTAAAAAACACAGAGGTTTAAAGGAGTATAGGTGGTGGATCCTGGGTTTGGAAGAGTCCGGGTGTGCTCTGTAACAACATGCAGGTGGATGAGGTGGTGAGGGGCTCCTTACCTTAGCTGTATTATATTTCTTTCTGGCCTTGCTTAACTTAAGATACTGTATATGCTGGAGAGATGAAATGCCACACCGTGCAAATGTTTGGGATTTGGTGTTTGTCAACTTGCTTAGTTTTGTATGATATCTCATGGATGAGAGATTGAAGTAGATGGGTTTTTACTTCATGGTAAGCTGTGTGTTTTGTATTGGAGGTGTTAGTTTTGGTCCCTCTTGAGAGTGCACTGGCTTCTATCTGAACAAAACAGTACTGAAACCTGGTATATCTGAACTAAAAATATACTGCAAACCTGTATGCAGGTATTGATATAGGCATAAACTGATTTGTATATGTCAATATAACACTAAAAATCGGTGTCCTACTGGGACAGATCCAGGCCCCACTTGAAACAGCCTTCTGTCTTTGAGAGTGGCCCCCACCAGGTATGTAATAAAACCAAAAAGTATGATAATTCCCAAGTACCCCAACAGTGTCCAACACCTGTAGCACAGGGACTTCCTGAGGCAGTTTGTACAGAGTAAATGTCAACGGGTTTTTCTTCCATGAAACAGTCCAAGCTCTTGTTGAACTTTAATAGGCTTTTCACATTTGTGTAGTGTATTCAGACAACAGAAACAAGAGGACACTGTATATCTTTATGAGATGGAGGACTATCAGCTAAAAATGACATGATAAACTGAAATATATTGTGGGACGTGGAAATTTGATTACAGTAACCTTGGTCCTCTACAGAGATCGATATCTGCTCCTTGAGTATCAGTTCAAGCATCAGGCACTTTGACGATTTAGAAGAGAGGATAAATGTCATTTTGAAGAACAGCAAACAACAACAAAGGTAGTTCAGAGTTTTTATCTTTGAAAGGTGCTGTAGTCATAAGATTTCTCCTAATTAAAACATTGGTCTTCAATTTTTAAAGGGTTTTAAACAGTTGATCATGCTGAGGTTTTCTTTATGTCTTTTGGGACAAGTACCAGCCACTGTGTTCAGAATAAAAACAAGATGCAATAACTATGTGGAGACTGAGCATATTTCTCTTCTGATAATCCCATGTAATGAATTGATCACAAGTAGGCTGTTTTAGCCTTCAACCTTATTAAAAGTTCTTTGCTTCTTTTTAAAGCTAAGCCTGGAGTAATAGTTTTATATACAACTTCCAAAATATGATTATACAGAAATATATACTCCAAAAATGACTGTAAGGGGACACATCAGGATGGGCAAGGGCAACAAGTAAAGCAGTTTTAACTCCAAGAAAGCTGTCCAAAATGCAACAAAATTTTCATAGTGTTGATTTGACCTGCCTTTACTTAGCACTAAAATACACCTTGACTTCTTCAGCTCCTGGGCCAAAACACCATTTACTGCTTGTCAGTTATGTACCTTCAAATTCCAGGAGGAAAAGATACAGCTTTCAATGTTGTCTTTTTTAACTTGTGTTTCATCCCCTGCCTGACCTCTTAATTTTGATTTCAATGTAGGAAAAAGCGTAGCAGTTGGAAGAGAGAGTAAGTCCTAATTTGAGAAACTTCTGGGTGCTCAGAGAAACAAATGGTGGTTTTGCTGTTTTCCCTCACTTCCTTCCCCTATCTGGAGTATTTACATTTTGCATCAAGTACTTGCGTAGTAATCATTTAACGGAATGTTAACAAACTTGGGAGAGTGTGTAGTATGATACTTGCATGTGAACTGCGTAGCTGGTATCATTTAACCTATCTGTTATTGCCATATCCCAACTATGGTGCTTACCAGGTGTGATATGTTTACTTGGCATAGCAGCAACAGTTTCATGTGGCAGTCTTCAAAATGAAAAAGTTTTAAAATGCTTTAAACTGCCAATTATAGTTTTCATTGCATGGCAAGTGATAAATCCTGAGTAGGTGTCCCTCTTAGTATGTTTATTGCTTGGAACTACCTCCTCTTTCAATCGATGTTAAGTTGTCGTTTCCAGGAGGAGTGTTACAAACTTCAAGAGATAGCATAGTCTACATTAAATATCATCAGGGATGTGAAAATAAGTTGTCTATTCTCACTGCCTAATCTCTGTTACATTGTTGGCCAATAGGCTGTGGGTTTCCATACAAAGCTGACGGACATTTTGAGTAGTTGCCAAAACTTATCACTTGTAATTTCTGCTAGAAACATTTGTTTAGCTCTGGAAATTACACCTGGGGAAATAAAACTAGTTCATGGCTTGGAAAGTGTCTTCTGTTTGAGGGCTGGCTTTGTTTTATATGAAGCAGCCAAGGAAAGATTGTTCCAGAAATAGCTCCTCTTCTTGGCACAGATGCTTGTATCATCTGATTAAATAGTAAGTAGCTCTAGGACGGGGAGAAGAGGAAAAAGCTAATCGCTGCAGACTTTAGACGGGAGTGCGGAGTCCTGCGTCAGCAAGGCATGGAGGATGGGTTTTCTTTGTTTTTGGAACTAGCGCTTTTAGAAATCACGCTCTGCCATGTGAATTTGTATCTTGTGGACATCTCAGACCCATCTCAACAGGCTATCTTCTGTGTACATGGTGTCTTTCAGAGCAGGGGAGCAAGCAAGAGCTGCTTGAGTACTGTTTTGTGTGGGTTTTTGTATGGGTGTGCTTGAGATGCATTTTTTTACTCTTCTGTGGCGAGTGTTGGAGGCTTGTGTGGCTCAGCAGTTATGCCCATGCCCCTTACGTTTTGAGGAAAAATGTACTTTGGCCGTTGTCTGAAAACTTGATCTAAACTCTTTAGTGTGAATCGTGAGGAAACCTATGAAGTTACTACCCCAGAATAATATGATGATTTAATTTTAGGACTAAGTAATGCTCTATAATTTTACTGTGTCACAGTGACTCTATGTTTTCTGTTATCAGGCTGGAATTTGACACTGATGCAGCTAAGTGATTACTTAAAAAAAATTGGTGCACCAATTTTTTCTCTCATTGCTTCCCATATAACTTCTGAAAGATGCCAAAGACAAGTGACTCATGGCTTTTTCCATTTCCCCTAATGACTAGAAACTTGCCTATTCCTGTAAGTGGGGAGGCATCTCCCACCAGTGCCAAAGAATCAAAAAGGTTACTTTACATACTAAAATGCAGCATATAGCTGTGGCCTCCTTTGTGGCTGTGAACACTGTGTCTCTTCAGAAGGTGTGCGGTTTGGTAGAGCATAGAAAAAGAGAATTTACCTTTACTAAATGCCTGTTCAGTTGGAGTTATTAGTTCAGCTGGTTGGCTGGAAAATGTCAATGTCTTAGCAGTAACTAAGAAAGCAGGACTTGCTTTTAAAACGAAAAAGGAAAGGGAGCGGGGAATGTGAACAGAATGCAAAACTAGAATTGAATGAACTGCCCCTCCTACCACATGTGTTTTGGGGGTAGGTGACCCATTTCTTAAACATTTTATTTCTAAAAGCTTGGTTTGACCTGGGTAACATCTCCTTTCAGAACCTAGATGTTACATTTTGTCTTGTATTTTCCCTGTTGATTTTAATTACTGTATTGTCAAAAAGTCAATATGCTTTTGTAGAACTTAAGTAGAAGGTGCTTAAGGTATTTACTGAGTGCCTGACTCCAGCGGGGAGGGAAGGAAGAAAAAATGTAAATACTATAATAGTTTGTCTCCTTTAAAAGCTCTTCTAAAATCTCTGTACTGTGGTGATTTCTGAATTTAATTGGAATCAAAACACATCTCAAGCCTTAAACCTGGGGACTGCCAATGCAAAATTACCTAGTGTTTTTTTACACAGTCTCTAGGAAGACCTATTGGTGCATCAGAATCCGCTTTGTTTTTTCAGAAGAATCAATACTTCATGGTATGGAGGAAAATGTCAAGTCATTACTGTGCCAACCTATTACAGTTAATATCCTGGCAAAAAGAATCTATTACACCAAGCAATTTCAAAGGATTTCTTATGCCAATTCTGCAGCAGATGGTCAGAAGTGTTGATTAACTTGGCTTGTTGGAAGAGTAGAGACTGCACATTTAGTAGTCATCCTCTTTTGAGACACTTATGTCTGGGTTATGTCTCTGTGGCTATCGGCTCACAGCAAAACCTGTTTCAGCTCTTAGCCTGACTTATTTCAGCCTGAACTTGGGTATTGCATAATATTTCTGAATTTTTCTATCCTTAATATATTAATATATTTGTCTACTGATACTGCTGCTACACAAATTGATAAGAGACCTTTATTAAATGCCTAGCATAGTTGTGGAAAATTAAGATTAGACATGGGTTCATATAATTGCAGTTTACATTGCAGTGTGTTTTATAGTCTTGTTGGAGTACCTTTCCCCACTACTCACCTGGCTGTAAAAAACATGAGTACCTAACTGAACAGTTAATTACCAGTAGTAAGTCTGTTGTATATGATCTCAAGAGAAGGTAAATCTCTTGGCTCTGTTTACCTTGATCTTATTGCATAAAATATTCATGCTCATAATATTTTCAGTGTAGAGACACTGATAGACGAGCCAAAAGCAGAGGCAATAGTTGCTCTGAACTCCACTGAGGCACTCGGGAGTCATTCTGATGCGTGTCTAGGGATTTCATAAGGATCTGACATGCTTGATCTTTAGCTTGTAATGAATTGTCAGAGCTTTTTATCAGCTTTAGAAATCGGTTGCTACAAACTGTCCAAAAATAGCAGTGTTGGTCTTTCAAATCATTGCCTTTTATGTGTGAAATCAATTGCACCGAGAGCATGTTCTTTTCACAAGAACAAAAAGAATCATGTTTTATCATGTCATCCGGTTTGTTTAAAAATGTTAGCACTTGTCATTTCATAACGCTTTTTGTGTGTGATAAGGGTGTGTTTAAATTTAGTCTCATAAAATGCTTGGTTTGAGTAAAGAAATCTGCATCTGGATACTTCTTGTAGAATCACTAGAAATACATGATTTCTCTTAAAAATTGTTTTAATGCAATATGTTCTGTGAATCCAGTTGGATGAAGAGAGCACTCTCTTGCTACTGGAAGTGCTGTTTTAAAGACAGTCGTCTTGTCTCTCTTGCTGTCAGTGCAAGCCTGGTACTTAAGAGCTTGGAACTGGTATAATTTCAAGCTATTTTTCTCCTCTTGCCTTCTTGGCTGCAATTTAAAGACTAGGCTCCGTTAGATGAGTCTGTCACTGCAAACAATACTTTCTCTGTAATGAAGAGAAAGTGTGTAGAAATCGTGGAAACCTAGTGAAGCTTTCTGCAACTGCCACGTGGCTCCTCATGGCCACGTATTGCTAATTGAGATATTGCCCACCAGTGACGTTCTACGTTGAACAAACGTGGGTGTACCACAGTAGAAAGGCATGCCGCAGCTTCACCTGCATCGGTGTGGGAAGAGCATTGGTGGCACAAGTGTCGCGTGGGGAGCATGTGCCTTTGTTAGCAGCCTGACACGGTGTGTGTTAGCTGTTGCTCCTGCTTCGGCCACTGGGAATGACCCATAGGAAGTCTGTGAGGCTGCCCAGTTCTTGCTTACCCCATGGGATGTGAAGAGTTAAGAGCAAGACTGAAACATAGAGGTAGATATCTTTGTCTATAGCAAAGAAACACCGTAGACCTTACTAGACCTAGCAGACATGTTCCTGTCCTGTCTCTTCTACTGTGAACATGATGACAAGAAAGATGCTGGTGTTATAGTGCATTTGCTGACAGAAGGAAAAGGTAACTTCTCAGCTTACTTTCAAGTTAATAGTTTTCAATAGTGTTGATATTTTGATTATCTGTTTGGATGTGGCTACTCACATAGAAAACGGTGACTTTTTGCAGTAAATGTAAACATCTCTTTTGGCTCAGGTTAGGGGAGAAATATATTTTAACATGTCCAGCTGTAATGCTAAGTTGTTTAATTAGTAAACTTTATTTGTAAGTGTTGAAAAGGTGAAAAACTTAGTAAGCTTTATTAAATGTAGAAAAATGTTATTCTTTGAAGAATTGAACTATTTTATGTATTTAGAAACCTGTATTTTCAGAGGTACCAGACGTATTCTTTCCTTTAGCGGAAGAAAGTACTACTGCTTGTCTGGAGAAGCCAAGAGTAAACACGAGAGCTGGTCAGATGAGACAGTTCACACTTGTGTCAGTTCTCAATGGCTTGTGATCTAGATGAGGAGCTCCACAAAACTTAAAATCAAACAAGCCCTGTCCCCCAAGCCCAAGAAATGCTCTAAATACCTTCAAACCCCTCTTCTGTGAGGGAAACTTACTCTTTTCTGTTGAGTGGAGATGTAGAAAACACTTATTTAGTGTTCAATTAAGTTATCTCTGTTTAGCAAGACTGCAATTCATCAGTCCGTCCTGTTCTGTATAACTTCCTGTCACAACAGAGAATATAGGAAGTTGGAAAACAGATTGATGTAAAATTTTGTCTTGCCTGATGTATAAGGCTGATGAACAGGGTGTTTAATGGAACTTGATGGTATCCAACAGTTTTCAGGAGGCTCCTGGTATCATGGAGAACACTGCTTTAAAGAAAGACTACTTATTGTTTTCCTGTTTATATTAGTAAAACAATAATATATTTCGCTTCCTATAGCGAACAAACTGACACATGCATGTAACAGTACTGCCTGAGCCTCTGGTAGTTCCGTACAGGAATGTCCTTTTAATACTGCATGGTATGACTACACCGTTTCACTGGCAAGCTGTCTGGTTATCTGTATGATGTGTTACTTTGAAGCGTATGGATATCCCTTCATCTGGCATATTTTCTCTTCTAAACGTGGATATCTGTTATTACAAGAAATGTTAACAATGCATTCAAGGAATGATGATATTTGGGAACCTTTATCTTCTTTCCAGAGAAAAAGGTCGGTTTTTAGGTCACACTTCTTTGAAATAGCAATAAAACCCAGAAGATGCTGAACGTAATTTGATGCCATTAATACATTGGTACAAATCTAACAGAGCTGTGGGCTTTTTCTTGTGTATCTAATATATGGCTGCAAATGATCATTTGAATATTCATAGTGTAAATGTAAATACACATACGCATACTTCTAAGCATACATATGCATGTGTGTATCTGCACAGAAAATGAGTAGCAGCCAAATGAAATACGTAGCAGCCAAATGATTTCCTAGCTGGTAGAATAAAAGGAATAGTTTCCCTAAGGTCTTTGTTGCTCATAAAAAAAAAAAAAAATTGACAAGTAGAAGAATTTGTATTGAGGTTTTAATTTGGGGCTTCAAGTAGATGTGTACGGATAGTCAAATATGAACCAAATTCTTAAGCGGCAAAATCTCTACAGAAACCAGTTAGACTATGTTAATGTGTATAATCAGATCATTTGCCCCAAGTTATTTTTGTTATCAGGTTTGTCATTGTGCAGTTTTAGAACGGTGAATATTTTGTGCAATTTAGGATTCTTGAAGAAAATAAGTGCTTAAATACTAACGGAATAATTTCCCTTCTCTAAGAATAGGAAAAAATAATCCTGAGTCAACACTAAGGACTCCTTTCCTTCCCCTTCAACATGCAATTATTTTAATGCTTTAAACATTTTCTGAATAATGTGCATATGAACTTTATCTACAGTGATTGATATTTTTTTGATGTTTTGTCAAACTCTACTTTTAAATTGCTCTTTCAGCTTCTGTTGAGTTGACTGGGACTGCGCACATGAGTGCATGAACTGAACCTTTATTGTTAGCCAGTGCTTTTTCAGTTACTCCTCTTACGCTATTTATGGTCTCCAATTAACTGTTGTTCACCTACTGTCTTTGCAAAGCAGATGTTCTTTAGAAGAGTCACTTTAATTCACCCAGTGTGACAAATGCAAGCATCTATAAATGCATACAGTAAAGTAAGTGCATTGTTGTTTACAGCCATCAAAAGAAGTTTGACAGTTGTGAGAAATGGGAGACAGCATAGCTACAGCTCTCAAATCCTCTTTTTGCTGCATGTCCCTGAGTTCAGTTTTTAAGTTAGAATGAGTTGGCATGTGCTAAATAGGACCCTTTATTTTAGCAGGCAGCTACAGGCTTTACTCCAGCACCTAGCAAAACATTTCCTTCATTCGATCTTGAAGAAATAAAATGTGACACTGGGAACTGCAGCTATTATCTCCCATGCTTGTCTGTCTTCCTTTGCGAGTAACTTTGGTCATTTTACTCATTGAACTGGTAAATCCTTTATAATAGTCATAAGGTTCTCTCATCGGTGATTGGGTTGTTTTTTTTAAAACTATGAAAAGATTCTTTAGTCTATGAATTACATGGTTTGGAACTATTCCAGAAGAATGCTTAACTATTGAAATACTTCTTATTCTTTTTCTGGTTTTTTTTGAATAGTCTATACTAAGCATTGCACAGAAACTAGTGGTAGAACTGCAGGAATGAAGGAGAGCAGAGCTGACCCAAAGGAAGGTTCCTTTGGGAAATCCTGTTTTACTGAAGGAAATACAGCAGGTTTTGAGCGAGGCCATTTGCTCGTACATGGATCACAAAGTGTGTGAGGGAGGATCTGGGAATATCTTGAATACGGTCAGGAGAGGCAGGAATGGGAAGCTGACATTCCTTAGAAGTGTCTGTAACAGGAGCCAGCTGCAAGCTGCTGGTTTCCAATGACTGCCAAATGTAACTGGATCAGTGTTACTCCTGCCTTGCACTGGAGCAGAAAACTGCTGATCAGTTGGCCAACATGTTGCTGCTCTGAAGGAATACTTCCAGATTGTCTAACCTTAGCCTCCTTGAGAAAATAGTGGGACTGTCATTAACAAGAAATGAGATCCAGTTGTCTATTGCATGATCATTATTTCTTTCGAAGTTTCAGTGAGTTCACATTTTTTGTTTCTTCAATGCTACGGGTAGGAGAGGTTCACAAAACAGTCTTGAAACTGTGCTTGTTAATGGTGGGTTGTTGTTTTTATTTCAACAGGCCAGTGTATGTTACAGCATTGGTAGCAAAGAGATCAGGTCTGATTTTTTTTTTTTTACTGGAGATCAAGATGCTGCTGTACGGTTGGGAGAAACTGAAGATGCCTGAGTATAGGTTCCCAGATGGTCTTGGCAAAGTAAGGTGGCAGACAGACCTTTTGTCAACTGCAAGATAACTGCCTGGGGAATAAAGCCTCTTAGTTGCGATGATTTTTTTTTTTATCTGCTTTGTTCTCTTAATGTAGCTGTGTGCCAAATCTAGGTTAAGGGATCTGTGTCCAGGAGAGAAGGAAATGCTGATGTCTCATTGGGTTCTTAATTTCTTTTTTGAGTTAAAAAAACTTTCAGGGACTTTGGGGCTGAATCTGGTGTCCTTTAGTTACATAGACTTCTTAAATAAATTTAATACATGCTTTGACTTTCTTATTAGAGGGAAGAATGGAAATCTTGACTATAAAATCAAAGGCAAAACTATGTAGGTTGTGCATATAGTTCTCTTTTCTTAAAAATAATGCTGCGGAGACTGTCCCTGGTAAAGATGTTGGCAGAGGCAGCAGACCCCCTCTCCCTTTAAAAGAGCTGGGCTTCAACTGTGGAGGGATAAATGCAGCGTTTTCCTGTGGCCTATAAAAAAGGTGGAGTGGTGAGTGTACTGAATGGCATAAACTAGCATTTATAAAACTTGCGAAGAGCAGTTTAAGTTGTTCAAACTTCCTTCCGTGAAGTGTTTGTGATTTGGTCTCTCCTCTGAAGAGTACTTAGGTAATTTTTCTTTTTCCCTTGTGTGGGAAAAGGTGTTGAAGGAGGAAGCAGATATGAAGAGCACAAATTCAACAGCCAATATCGCCAGTGGTAAATAACGTCTTGAAAGTTTGTTTGCAGCTTGTGAATTAAGGATGCCAACTCTGCCTTGCATTGCAGTTAAGAACATAGCAAGATAAGTTAAACCCAGTGGCTGTATGGAGACACGGTAGGCTCTTTAATTGGTAACTTTTCCCAGAGGTCTAGAACTAACATACTTCCCGGAAAGATTCAAGCAGGAACTCTTGTATAGAAATACTGAAGGTAATCTGTGGTTGCTTAAACTATTGCCATTTTTTTTATTTACTGCATTTCCAAGTTGGTTGGAACCTATTTTCTGTTTGCCTTTTGAAAAATATAGTAGACTGCACCTTATATTTATCTATGGAAATATTAGTGGGAAAATTAAGGAAAACTGTTAGATTCAATTGTAATTGAAACTCAGTCACAGCTTAATTAGTAAGGTAGTAGATGATTTATATTTAAGTGGAATCTTGTACTGTGGTGCTTGAAATGTATCTGATAGGATTTTAGGGAGGACTTGAGTGGATACAAAGTATTAGATGTGTCTGGAGTGACATGCTTTATTTTTGGGGGGGTTGAGCCTCTTCTAGCAGCAGTATTGCCTTACTACAGTTTCTGCAGTCAATGATCTTAATTAAAATCCATCAGGATTTTATCGGTCATACAGAATATAAAGCAATTTAGTCGGAAGAAAAGTATGGGAGATTGCTGGAGACAGTGTACCTAAGTTTCTTTAATCCTTCTGATGACCAGTAATTAAACTGGAGGCTGTGTGCGTCAGTGGTATGCCGGTGGTGGGTGGATGTTGTGGCTATGCAACAGTTCGGGATTACAGGAAGTCACTGGCAAGATGACGACGAGGTTCTCTGCCACATGAACCCAAGTTTAGCTTTTATTTCTGGTACCCTAGCTCAGGCCAGCTGTTAAACTGTCTAGTAACCTTCCCTGCAGGGCGTGGGAGCTGGTTATAGTGCGGGGGGCTCTTGCTAAGAGCAACGGGTGAAGATGGACAAGGTGGAAGATGCTGCAATTCTGAGTTGTTGCTCTTAAGCATTGAAAAAAATATAAACTTGTGCTATGAGACAGATATAATCCTATGCATTTTGCTTTACTTAGAACAAAGACAGGATACTTGAAGATGAATCCGCAAGCGATTTGAAGGAATCTGCTGACAAGCAATGTTGCTTTAAGCAGGTTAAGGTGAGGCAGGAATAGCGTTCAGCTTACGTTTTCGAACGAGGGCGAAGATGACACTGATAACAGAGGACAAAACAGCTATGTCATATGGTAAAGTGTAGAGAAGATAAAACTGAAATATAATAGGCTTTTTAAAACTTCAAGCTCTACAAAATTACATGGGCTGGTTGTAGGTCTTATGGCTGTTACTATATTAATGGTTTTCAAGAGCATTGCTCTACAAGTTGAGACAAACTAGACTGGGGCAGGTAGGGCATGTGCCATAAACGTTGCTTCATGGCTTTAGAAGTGTGTGCTCCACAGAGCTACTAGAGAAAGTTTTGAATCAATTTTTGGCAGAGAGCTACGTGGTCCAAGCATCTCTTATCACTTTGTCAAAAATGATACCAAGATTATACACCTCTTGAATCTGTCATTGCTTCTTTTTCTTCAGGCTGTTTTTATACATACATGCATCAATATAAATTGTATAAGGTGTATGTATAGTATACAAGTTACACGAATGTCTTGGGTCCCTGCCAGTAAAAGGGATTATTGGACATCTTGTTGGAAAAAGTGTGTATAAACATACAGTCCCACATCTTGTACACTGACTTTGTTAGTGTATTCACCTGCCAATGTTTATAACAGAGGTCAAGTGAGTTGATAGGGATCTGTTATGCATGAATATAGAAACGGTCTTTAAAAAGTACAGATATTGCAAGGAAACAGCCAGAAGTAACATGATATGCTTGGTAAATCTCTTGGGCTGAGTGGTACTTCTTGCCTCTTAGCAAAGGGTTTTAACTCGTATGTTGGGCAGCTGAAGAGTTAATTGCAGCCTGTCACCTCCTTCAGGACAGTACTAGCAAGAATGGCAGACTGCAGCCTGTATCCACTCTGAAGCAGATCAAGTTTGGAAGTTTGATGCTGGTACACTAGACTTAAGTTCTTTATTTTTCATTGACCATTAAATTTTTTAAGAAACTTAGTCCTGTACGAGGAACACTTAAGTTTTGCCTCCCTCTTCGATATGTGAAAAAACTTGCATAATAAGCAAATACTTTCTTTTTAAAAGGTTTGATCTGTGTTGATCCTGTACTCACTGAAATGAGGGAGGATCTGAACCATCAGTTGTGTTGGCACAGACTGTAGGTGTGGAGGAATTAATTTGTTTGCTCCTTTACAGTGTAAGAGAGTCCCAGTCCTGCCTTCTGCCACTTCTGAAGGACGATAACCAAACACCAAGACTTTCTGGTGAAGATATTTGTGACATAATGTTTTGTGTTTTGGTTCCTTCTTTAAGACTTGCCGAAATCCACTGCTTTTCAACAGAGGTTGCAAGGGTGCGTGCAGGGATGTGTCAATTGGGAAAACCCTCTGTACTAAAGAAATTGAAATTGACTTTAAATACAGATACGGAACCTGGAACTTTAAAGAGAACAGAAGTACTGCACAAGGCATTAAATGTTAAAAGTATTTGGAACTCAAAGGCATCCTTGAGTTTGCAGCAGTGGAAAATTTCCTTGGCGTCTGCAAGTGGTAGTAAACTGAAAAGCCTTCTGAATGGACAGAGGCAGGGGACTGCTGGATGTAATGAGCAATAGTAAAAGTAAAAAGGGAAGCATTGCATCTCTTGTGTGTTACTTTCCATAGGAATGAGAACACAATACTAAAAGTTTAAAGTTGGCATAGGTATTTCCTCCTCCTTTAGTGCAATTATGTCTAAATTCAAATGAAGTTACAGCTGAAAGTAAAAAACCAAACTCAAAGTGGAGTAGCATCAGAAATGGATAGTTATAATGTGTGTGTGCTAGCCTTCCCGATCCCATTTCATTGTGTGATAGCTCTTTAGATGGGGATGTTTCAAAATTGCTTTTAAGTACATGGGAGTAACAAAACCTCCCCAGACCAGCTACCTCTGTACTTGTACAAACAGCAACGTAAAAAGAAGCCTTCATGTCAAAAGGGCAAAAAGTTAGTAGCAAGAAGCTAACTTTGCCCATGTTGCATAGCAGCAGTAACAAACTAATTGCTTAGAGCACTGAACAAGTAATTAGTTTATAGATAGAATACAGAAATGCAGGTAATTATGTGATGTATCTTTCAAGCAGAGGGATACTTTTTTCTCATCATTAAAAGCAGACAAGTGAGCTATTTATACAGATGATACTAATGAGTTAACCTAAACTTGTAATAAGTCAGACTTCTTTTTTTGGCTATGTATCTGGTTTAAGGATAATGAGCATGGGCAGTTGTTGTGGCTCCTAGAGTCAGAACGGAAACAGCAGACCATTAGTAACTGTTCGGCTGCTTTTGATTGTGGCACAAAAGTCAAGAAGAGAAGACCCCTGTGACTAATTACATAAGTTGTCTTTTATATTGCTTTAATTTACATTCAAAAAATAAACTGTAGTTCTTAATAGAAGATAGACTATGCTTATTTAGCATACGGTTTACAGTAACTAGTCTTTGTAGTTGGTGGTTGCTTAGTCTTAGAATAAAATCTAACCCAGAATATTGACAAAGCCTAAATTTTTGTAGATTGTGAGCTCTGTAAACCTTGCATTTGGGGGTCAGTCTCTGTAAGGTATATCTCCTTAAATAGCAGTAACTTTGTCCTGGTTATCCAAAGGATAGTATTACACTTAAATAATAACATAAAGTATGTTTGTTGTGAATCCTTAACTAATCTTTTGGTAATGTGTATGAGACCAGGTGAAAGGTGTGTGGGATTTCTTTTCAGGACTGTTAATTAAGGGTGCACTTGGTCAGAGTGTGTTTTACCTGGAAAATGAGGTCTCCTGTTTACTGGTGGAGCTAGTACTTGATAAGCAACTTTAGAACAAGTTTGGTTCTAGCATCTACCTTGAAATGACAGTATTCCTAGATGGTGGGAGAGAAGACTGTCTCACTATCCATCCTAAAGAGATCATCAGCAGTACGGTAAACTATTGAGAGCAGTGTTTGAGCTTGAAAGCGAATAAATACTTATAAGAGTATTCAGCCACTGAAGTAATGTGTAAACCTTAACAATTGTGGTTTATACTGGAGTGAGATTCACTGTCTGTTAGTGGTAGTATCAGAGTGCTGCTCGACGGATTTTGATCAGAGCTATACAAAGACTTTTGGCACCCTCCTTCCTTTTTTCAGTCATTTCAACTGCAGACTGTCACCTGAGCAGCAAAGTTAAATTCCTGCATGAAGTGTCCTTTCAGAGCTGTTCCTCCCTTTCCATGTGCTCTGGATCAAGTCCTGTGTGTATTTCTGTCGCACCAGTGCATAATGTAAGAAACATTATGGTTGATGGGGATATCAAATCTTCTGAGCAGCCTATGCTCCCTTCTCATTTTTGATTGATGTTCTTAAGTCTTCAGAACCCTGCTTCCGTTCTTCATTGAGAAAATTCCATCTCCATCCTAGGTCCAGCAAGGAGGCAGAAAATGTTCAATGTCAGAGAACTAAAACAAAAAACACAAAACCTCCTGGGCAGGCCTGTTCCCTGCAACTCTTGAGCAAAAGATGATACTGTAGTTTCTGTTTTGTTTTGAATGAAAGTAGAAATGAGAAATTCACCATATTGCAAAGTAATGGCTTAGTGTCCAACTGATAAAATGAGTTTTGGGGTACAAAAGGTGCTTGAATACTGGAGTTAATTCTGATTTTTTTTTCTGTCTAAATTTTTCTATGGCTGGCAATAGGAGTTGTAGTATATGGCAAATCACTTGAATTTTCCTTGGCCTCTTAAAAAAACCCACCCCACCCCCCAAAAAAACCCAACTGTACAACATAACTTCTAAAATAGTCAAATGAATCTGTTCTCATGGTGAAGGGACTGCCTCTGCTTAACTTCAAGGGAAATGCTGAAGTATCTGGCCTTGCTGCATTTGTATCTGAGGATGGTTTTTATGTAGTGGTTGTTTTAAGGTGGGAATATATACTTTTTCAAAGAGTCTAGATAGTGTCTTTGAGTAGACTGAAGCATCATGTAATCATGTAATTCCTTCTGGTGACTGACAAGAGTGACAAAAAATTCTAGATGTGTCTGTTGTGAAATGGATACCTTATTGCTGAAGACTAGAATGAGATCATCAGCTTACTATTACAAAGCCTCAGAAAGTAACTACTAATGGTCAGTACTGAGCTGGATTACATTTGAATCATTCATGATGTAATGCTCTGCATCCAATTACCAGTCTCCTGGAAAAAAATCTTTTCCATGCAGTTCTGAATGACTATTTTTGGAAATGCTGTTATTAAATGCTTATGCTGCTTGCAAAAAAATGCAGTTGTCAAGATTAATTTTTATTCTGTAGCCTGATTGTTGTAGTCCTGTTTAGAGTCCTAGAAAACAGCTTTTGCCTAAACAATAAAGGCTTCTGGTTTTCAAATTACGTAAAAAAACCTGGCTGCATCCACCGAGATCTCTCCTATGTGCATTCTTGGAGAGAAGTTACAAGTGGGTATGCAATAATAAATGCTTTTAGAGTTTCTTAGTAACTAAAGCTGGGTGGGATAACCCACCCCAAAACAAAATGAAAGAATACCTTTGTAATGTTGGTTGTTTTTTAATGGATCAAAAGGTAATCTTCATTTAGTTATGGGGCTAGAGATCTCTAAAGGATTGGACAGTGATAATTTAGAATGCTGAGATGTTAAATCTAAGGAAAGCTCAGAAATTAAGGAAAGGACTGGTTTAGACTGATCATGAGGAAACAGTCTGTTGTGCTCTGGCATATAGGAGACTTTTTCCAGAGGATATTAAAAAAAAAAACATAAGTTCTTAAGGATAGTGAGAATTCGATTTCGAAACAGCAGTGAGCGACATGGGGAATACCATGATGTTGATGGAAACCCTTTCAGTTTCCAGGCACTTGTAAATTGGAACAAGTGATCAGTCTGCACTAAGCAGGAACCGAACTAGAGAGTGTAATATGTTCCTTTTCTAGAGTTTGGAGGAATTTTTTTCTGTTTTATGAAAATATCAGCTAGTGCCTGATGTGCAGCCTCTTATTACCTTTTACCCTAATATAGCTGGTTGAAATACTCTCTTGGCAAGGCTATTGGTTAGAAAACAAGGTCAGATGCTTTTACCTTTTAGCTGGCCCTTACACTGCTAATGTTCTTCAAAGACATGACTTCACTTTTATGAACCGTTCAACATTCTTGTTTGTTTTTTTCTTGTGTGTCTGTTGGGAACTGAGGGTTTTGTTTGCTGTTTGCATTTGGTATCTAAAGATGTTGTCCTTGAGGTTTTTATTCAGATTTCAAACTCTGGAATGTTTTATGTACTTGCACTACAGTTAGTGTTTCAAAATTTCACATCATTTAAGCGTTGATAGAAACCTGCTCCTTTCTTCACGAAATGATCAGCCCTGGGCTGATGGAAGATGTTCACTTTGCTGCATTTCTACCTCTGAAACGGGACAACAGTATTTAGAAAGCACATAAGACTTTAGTGCTTGAATATAAATGGAGTATTACCATTGATAAAGATGGTGGGTTGAGAACTACTGTTGATTAAGGCTATAGTTTAAATAGCATAGTTTTCAGAAAGGTTTCTTTTCTATCAGTTTACAAAGTTAGCCTTGGGAGACCATGCTGCCATATTCAATTAGACACTAATCTAATGATATGGGGTAGTTTTTCATACTGCTTGACTACCATGAAAGCCATGATGACGATGCCTTTGTCAAAAAGGTGACTTTTAAGAACAGAAGGGAAAGTTTCAACTTTTAAACTTTGAGACACTTTACTGTTGTTCTTAATACCATTGTAAAAAAAGGAAGAAATGTCCTGTGAAAAAAGTAAATATTGAGAACACTGCATTACGTGGTGTAGGTGGCTCATACCTTGATGCAGGGTGAATTTTTTTGCTTACTTCACCTGGTTTTTGGGCAGGTTGTTTTTGAGAAGGAATTATATGCCTTGTAATGACAAAGCTATGTAAAACCAGATACTGCATATGACTCTCCTGTGTAGTTTTCCACTATTCCTACATGTTTTAAATCGTAATGACAGCAATCATGTTACGTATATGCCCCCATAGACCTTGCACATGGAGGTCTCTTGATTCAGATAGGCTTTTCAAACATGACTGTTTCAGCTGAACAGTGTTTTGGGTAAGGTTACTGTTTTGTCACACTTTACTCTGAGATCTTTTTCAATTGTAAACTCCACTTTTCAAATTATTTCTTTGCACTGTGTGTGTCAAACCAGAGTGTAAGTATTACATTCTTTTGCATTGATGCTGTTGGGAGTTCAAGTCAGGAAAGTCCAAAGTCCTATGTAGTAATACAGTTTAGAAATATTTCACCAACATCTGCCCTGCCTATTGACAGTTATTTTAAATCACTAAAATTGCAGTATTTTTCTTGGAAAAAAATTTTCCAGATGTAAATATAGTAATGAATTACTCATGTAAAGCAGGATTTAGTTTTCTGTCCCACAGCTTACTCAAACAGAAGTAAAAGAAAAAAAAAGTAAAAAGAAAAAAATCAAGGTTTTCTCCTAAGTTGTGAGCTTTCCCTGCATTTCATGAATATATGCCCTTAAATTGTTGTTACCTAATGTAATTAAATAAAACATAACTGCTATTGTGATGTAAATAATTGGATAAATGCTGTGAAACAATTCTTAGTATTGGAAACCTTTCTCTGAATAAAATGCTATCCTATCCAGCTTTGGAAAAATGGGAGGCAGGCATCTTCTATTATCCTAATTATTTCCCTCTCATAGGTGGTGTTATCTATATTCAAGAGCAAATTCTAGATACCAATGAGAATATTTCAGTGAACTATTAGAATTGTAGTTTCATTGTGGTCTACAAATATATATGCTTCAGCTTAAATACTTTATTTTGGAGGACCTTTATTAGGTTTTGCTGGCAAAAACGTATTTTCTGGAAAAATAGTGTTTAATGAACTATTTGAATTAAACACTGACAGTAATGTTCTGTAAATGTGTTCAAAGTTATTTTATTAACACACGTATAACTTGACATAGAAAATGAATCTGCTGAAACTTCTGATGTCTAAACTGTACAGAAGGATACACTTAAGTATTTGAAAAAATGAAATTTGCACATACCGAGTAGGAAATAGTTACTTGTCTTGCTGGGGTTATAATATTAAATTGAGTCACAAGGAAGTGGGCTGCTCTGAAGCATGTGACTATTGTCTGCTTTTTGATGTTCAGGTCTGAGCAGGAGTTTGCACTGGATGATGTCCAGAGCTTCCTTCTCACCTCATATGTTCTGTGATTCTGTAGCTCCCAAGTACAGAAATTGTCTACTCGTCCTTCTATACAGATCTCCTGTTCATAGTTTAATAAGCAAATGAATGCATTTCTTAAAATCCCAATCCGGCAATAGGAATGTCAGGCAAAACTTAAATGTTTGATAAGACTTCGTGGAGGAATGAAGCTGGTTTTTGTGCCAGTCATCTTGCCAGTGAGCTAGTCCCCATTTCTGGTTTAAAGAATAAATTTGTGGAGCCTGTGTTTCAGGGGTCTTTTAAATCTAAGTGTTTATTGGGAGGGAACAAGCAGGTGTTCAGAAGGAGATTGACTTCACCTAATTGTGTTGATGACCTAACATGGGGACTGTTGTGTATTCATTAGTCATCCTCTCCCAGCAGCTGCTGCTCTTGGGTCATTGGTATGCATCTATAGCAATCAGTGTTGCTGTACTGAAATACTGGTACACAGCCTTCTTAGGACTAGCTTTCTTTTAGCCCAAACCTAATGAGCATTATCAAACAACTCAAACTGTAGCTTGCCAGAAGATGTCAGCCTTGTTCACGTAATGTATGTGAGAAACACTGGCAATAATCTTCCCACAGGTTTGCTGTCTCCCTCCTAATCCCACAAAATTTCCTCTGGTGCTCTGTAAAAGGAAACGCTTTCATGAAGCTTTGTCTTCAGGCTGACAGGTACTGGAAAATTACTACAGGCACTGGCTTAGGTGTTCCTCACAGTGCTCTATGTGCTACTTAAATCAGAAAATGCAAGCAAACTGACAAGCTACCTAGATAAGTGGTGTCGTATGGTCCTAATGGTGAGCTAATAATCTGATATTAAATCTGTTTTAGGTGTACCAATCTGTTGTGTCACTATTACTGTTCTAATAGTGGTAATCTAAGGGGAGTCAAGATACTTCTCTCAAGCATGTGCAATTTGGTAATAATGTCTCACAAAACATAGAGAAAATATGCAGCAAATGACTTAGTTTTTCAATAATATAATTGATGCTGCCAGCAAAATTCCACTTGGGGGAAGGGTAAAATGTTCTTTAAACTCGTTTTCAGATTGGGTGAGAAAGCAGCTGGTGTTCATGTAAAGGTGATTTTTAGGAAGTCACAGATATTTAACCTAGTTGGAAGGTCATCACTACAATAATGTTACTTCGTTGTATTGTGTATGGAAATGCTAAGTTTCTGGTTATCTGAAGGTAGGATTGCTTAATATAACCCTGACATTGGGGATAAAACAACCTCTCTTCCCCCGGGAAAATACATCTGCTTGCGTACACTCATTCTCGCTCTGCCTGTAACAGTAAATTGAAGGTCGTTCTACAGCAGCATGGTTCATGTCTTTGGCCTTCACACTTTCTTGTAATGACAGATTCGGAGAGGTGGCTGTTAATTCATGCCAGGCTGAACAAAAGGCATATGTACCGTGTGATTTGTCAAAAATGTGGGTAGATAAGTATCTGACCTCTGAGCTGGTTCTTTATTTTATGACCTATGCAATCATTAACTTGAAAATAATGCATTGTGATATGGAGAGCTACTTAAGAATATTAACCGCTAGGACTGAGGACATTATATGATGTCCTGCAGTTGTCTTCATACACATGAGTGACTCGGGAGGGCATTGGGGGTTGCATGCCTGCATTTGGAGGAGAATGAGAAGATGGTGTGCTGAGGAAGATAGAGCATCTTAAAGGCAGTGTTTTTTTTTTTCTTTAAAGTTGTCTGGTCTAAATCACCCAAAACTCAGATTGGTTTTCTTTGGTTGCTTATATAATTAACTGTAGAGTGAAAAATGTTTCCATGACTTTGATGGGGAAAGGGAGGGGAGGAGAGAGGGCAAAGAGTGAAGAGGTCTTGCTGCTGGTTTATTTTCTCATTGCTGATGTTTTGTGTATGTGTGCATATACTGAGGGAATGTGAAGGGGTCTGTGTAGCTAATAACAACGAATTACAATACAGCTGACCCTTCCTAGAGGGAGATGGGAGACCCTTATTTCAGATTGTTAGTATATTCATTTAAAAGCAGACAACTGTTATGGGGAAAGGGAAGGTAAATTCTGTGGCAGCATTTCTCTGCAGGTGAAATTAGAAGCACTTTTATTTTAAGTGCTCCAGAACTACAATTCTGTGGTAACAAGCGCAGGGGAGAAGAAAAGAAATAAATTCTTTCATCTCCTGTTTTCTTCCTTTCCCAAGACTATTCCTTGAGGGATATGAGACTGCAGGTTGAACATGAAATCTAGGCTGAGCTTGCGTTACCTAAGTGTTGCTGTTGTGCTTGTACCTTCAGAACCTTCTTAGAGCATATCTGCTGTGTGATTGGGATAACTACATTTGCGCTAGGCATCCTGCGGGCCAAGTTACAGAAGGGAAAAAACAAAACCGGGTACTAACAAGGATCCTATGGAAGTGGATGTGCCTCTCGGGTTTTCTGTGGGGATTATCACAGGGTAATTACAGTGTTTTCATGTAAAGGATGTCATTTGAAGATGACTATCTTGTCTCAAGCTTCTTAAGAATTTTAATTCCAACATAAGCTTTAAAACAAGACCAGAGTAATTACGGAGAGGTGGGAAGCTCATCACACACAATTTTCATAATGTTGTTCTCTGCTAGTAGCCTTTCCTTCCCAACACAGGCATACCTGATCTGGATTGCTGTTACTTGTTGCCTGCACGTGAGAGGCTTATGTTACATTTGGTTTTCTGAAAATTACTTTTTTGCTCTTGTGTCACCGATTACATTTCACCTCTGGTTTCCAGTGTTACCATTTCACTTATTGCTAAAGCACCCAAAGGCTGCTTGTCTCCTTGAGACCCAAGGCCGGTGCTTTGTTGCAGTAGTTGTTTAAAAGGATAAGTGAAGGAGCAATTGTGTAGGTTCTGTTAAAATTCTGCTACCAGTTGAAAGGTGAAATTATGCTGCCTCTAGGTTTTTTTATCACTCCTGTATTTGAGTCCTATAAAACATCTGTTAGATTACAGTATGTTTCTGGAAGCTGTATCAGTACTTCTGCAAAACAAATAACTTTTCTCTGGAATACAGTAAGTGTTCCTACGCTCATGGCTCACTGTTGCCCATAAAAAGAGCCCTAGGGATGCTATGTGGCTTGCAGTTATTCTGTTCCTTGATGTTGTATTGTTTTCCAGAGTGACCTAGAAAACAGATGAACTATCCTTTTATTTTAATGTGAATCAATGTGGTACATTCTGGTCTGCTGTATTGGTGGAGTTCACTGGAGTTGCAGGCATGAATGCAGGTAGTATTAGGAAGAAGTGTAGATTTGTCATAATGGATTAGACAACTGAGCTTGGCTAAGATAACCATGTCGATAACTATGCCTCTAACCATGGCCAGTATCTCAGAGGATAATGATATCGGGTGCTTTAAACCATTCTGCAGTCCAAATGCTTTGTTTACTACCAGCTAAAAAGGAAATGAGGCTAGAGAAAGGTGAAAAAACAGTTGTTCAGACTTCTCAAGAAAAATCTCTGCTTGAGAAATAGTTGAAGGTGACAAATCCTTGTCTCAAAGATAAAAAACAAATTTTGTTTAATAGTATCAGAAATTTGCCTTACTTATCAGAGCCTAAGTAGCGTTATATATAACATATATAACTGCGAGCCGTTTCTGGCAACTTTGGAAAAAACTCAAATTTTGGAGCTCATGGGGCTATTTTTGCTATTTGACTAATGTATCTGGAATTTAATACATGTAGTAGTTTTGTGAATTACTTGGCTATTATTCTGTACTGGCAACCTGGTGCTTTTCATAGTAAACTTCTCCAATCTGTCTTAATTATGTTCTCATTTGAAATGTTCTTTTTGTTAGATTAACAGGATTATGAAAAACCCTGTGGAATTATTATGATTGCAAAAGATATTGCTTGAATTGTATAGAGCATTTTCAATGCAGTCTTCAAAAATGAGTAATTTTAAAATCTGTTTATCTCAACTAATCAATCTGGTTGGTAAGATCGTACCTGTAATTGCAGAACTTCTTGTGAATGTGTTACTAATTATATATTGAATGGAAAGGTGTATGCAGAAATATGTCCGTGAAAACGTATAGTTAAGTGGAAGGTTACTAGTTTCTATGCGGGATGGCTACACCCAAATATAGATGCTGTTTGCATTGTCACGGGAACATAAGCATCATACCGGAGCAAAACTGATGCAGATTAATGGATGTTATGTTTTCTTTCTTTCTGTGGTAATTTTATATATTTTCCTTCCATGGGATGAAAGCAATTATTCACTGTAAAGTGGGACTTAGCAAAGTAAAATTACATGGATAAAGTAACATTTCACACAGTTTTAAATAGCTTGTTACATGTATGGAATTTATATAAACAGAGTTAGAGAAGTGCAGTTATTATGATTGCTTTCTTCTAAATTAGAAATGAAGAATTTTCCACTGGCTGTAAATCAATTACTGTTTAGTCCTGCCAGTGATGTATAGAAGTGAGCACCTACGTGAATTTACAGAAGTCAAAGAAGTATTGCCAAACTAATGTAACAGTAGGAAGCGCTTTCAAGTTGGAGTAAAATTTTTGGTGAATAAACTTGCAGAAAACTGCCACTTCCAGTAGAGAGACTACTGGGGAAAAAATGAATATATTCAGCTGGGTTTTCAGTAGCTAGTGGTAACTTTCCGTTTTTTGGGTACTCTGTGGTCTTCCTTAGCAAAAGAGCTTTCGAAGTTGGCTGAAAAGCAAGGCATTGCTTCAAAAATTGCATTGTATTTGAAACACGAGGAGGGAGAAGGCCATTTGAAATGATGCTGCTCGAACAAATGGTTCAACTAGCCCTGTTTCTAGCAACCTGCCAGCACATTTCTCTGAAAGGAGTGGAACTGAAAAGATGTTTGGTTGCTGCCACTGACGTCAAGATGCCAGTTCCCATTCAGTCCATAGTAGCGATCCCAATTTTTTCTTTTCCTTTTTACTTTGTCCTTGAAAGTTCCCTTGCTGTCCTCAGGAATGAAAAGCCCTGGGACTAATGCTCTTTTTTCTTGGAGACTTGTTTGATGTGCAGCTAAGTTAAAGCTTGAACTTCTAAACTTGCCTTTAGACTTCTGTGCTCACGGTAGGTTTTTCTTAAACAGCAATCAGTTAATAAATCACCATGTAAAGTGTGGAACAAATCTTTGAATAAGAAAAAAAAAGATGTGACAGTTGGTGTAAAATCATAATAGCTCTGCTGAACACAGAGTAAGCTGCTTAACATGAGCTGGAAAGCTGGCTCAAGGAATGCACAACTAATTGTCTTTTCTCCAGATGTGTTTAAAAAACTACAAATGTGTTGAAGTTGTTACAGAAAGACTAGATAAAACAATCACTAATGAATGCCTTTTTTTTTTACTTTTTGGCTTTTTCAAGGATACTGTTGTTTCCTACCTTGAAATTGTTGACTAACCTTCTGTGAAAATCTTGCAATCTAGAGCTTATTGTGAGCAGTTGGCTGGGACTATTCCTTATGCACTACTCGGGCTGTCTTGGTTAATGTCATATGGCCCGACTATCCTTGACTATGTAACTCTTGCTGGAACAGCCAGTAGACTCTTACTAGTAAAAAGGTCCTTTAATCAAGTTGATAAAGATGCAGCACATAAACCATGGCATGTTATGATGCTAAACAAATGCAGCCCTTTGAGTACTTCATATGTACGGTTACCTACTTAAGACAGATTTCTTTCTGGAGACAGCTGGCTGGAACATGTCTGCTTCCCACCTTGAAGCAGAAAATACATGTCTTTAACCAAGATAATGGTTCTAATGTTTTAATTCATAAAGGCTGCTTCAGTGCAATATCGGGCATGAGGCAGCAACTTACCACTTAGTACTAACTTGCTCCTCTGAGATAGCGTGCATATTTTGTGATCCACCATTGTATTTCTGCCCATAATGTAAAATTAAAAACTATTCCCCCCCAGTTATTAGGATTTGTAATGCCTTGTGTAATCTGAGAGGAGAATGGCATGAATTACCTAGCCTGAAATTTAGAGTTTGAGTGCAATTTCTTTTTTGTCCGTGCTTGGATGGTTTATTTTAGTTTGCTATTTCAGCAAAAAAAAGTATTTCAGTTTTCTGTGAAAGCGGACAAGACAACCTTCAAACTGGCTAACAAGCCTTAATCTTGTCCTGCGTTTCCTCTTGATCATCAGTGTAACCACTAACCGGAATCATTTCGGCTACTAAGCAGATCCATGAGCACGTATGGAGAAAAAAAATCCTTGTGAGGTGAAAGTCTTCCCAGGATAAATGGTCACGGCTAATGGAACAGACAGAGGAGAAAAGTCAGTAAATCTTGAACAAAATACCACAGATTAACAGCTCTGAAAGAGTCTGGAGGGACTTGAACCATGCAGCTTTTTTTGCAGGAGAAAGGGAGACCTGTGGCATTTATTCTGAGAAATTCTGTTTTGCTTACCTTATCACTTTTCTGATTTCTTCAATTTTGAAATGATGCAAGGCAAAATGGCAGGGCAAAATAGTTCCTTTCAGTTACCTTAAAAGGTTGTTATATTTCACGAAGTATGTGCTGTTTTTCTGTGTTTCTTCAGTTACCTTAAAAGGTTGTTATATTTCACAAAGTATGTGCTATTTTTCTGTGTTTAAAGTCTCATCTGAATGGATTTTAGTAAGCAGTGTTCTATATCACTCTAGAGTAATTCCAAGTCTGTGGGATATTCTTTCTGCTTTAAAACAAATAATTCAGTGTAAGAATTAGTGATGGGAGGGAAAGAAATGTTCAATTACGGTAACCTAGTCGCTTTCCTTTCAATGAATTTGAGTTCTGTTGCAAAGTGATACTCACTATTGTTTCCAATAATCCTCTTCCCAATGGAAAAGCACTTTTAGTATCAGCGTGCAATTTTCAGTATCTGTATTTGATTAGGTATAGGCTTCTGGTATTTTGTATGACCAACCACACTCTGCTCACAAGATGTACTAATAGCGCATGCTTTTTTCATGAAGGCAGGGAGGAAAAAAACCCATTTGTTAAGCCCGATGCTTTATGGCAACAGGTTACTTAGTTCAACTTAATTGTTGTAATAGAATGACCAAACAAATAGTGGGTAAAGATACTTCGGGTTGAGGTGGTTATGCCATGAAAAGACTAAAACATGACATTTCCATATGTCTAACATGTTGGAAGCTTGAGAGTAATTTTAATACAGATCTAATGAAACCGGAAGACACTGCTGGCTACAGGAGTAAGTTTACTGGCTAGGCCTTGTCAAAATTATTATGACTTGCCACTCATATCTTCTTAGGTTTTACCAAAAAATGTAACAAGAAAGTGGCTGCTAGCATTCTGAATGCTATAAATAGAAATGTGACAGCAACTTTGTGGGTCTAAGCATTTATTGTTCTAAAGTAGGGGTAATAGATTTAAATCCTATTACAGACGTAATTGCTAGATAACCATTGGGCCAAGAGAAACATACTTGTCAGAAGATTTTTTTTTTTCAAGTTCCTAATTTTCTTTAAAGAAAGTCTAATCAAGTTACAGGTAGGTCTGGTTTCTTCTAGCCAAAGAACAGTCAATAAGGAAAAAATAATTCTTAATTAGTTATGCAGATGAAGAGAAATCTGTTGTCATTAGAAAATGTGACTTCCTGATGATTAACTTGCCCACATGCTCTTGCACTCTTACATGGTTATGAAGCATTTAGCTAGTTGTACACAATGGCCCCGTTCTATGAGCTCAGAGCTCTGACACAACTTCTAGAAACATACCCTTCTAGTCCTGCTTGCTGACTCACTAGTTAAAATTTATTCAAACTTCTGTAGGCTGGCAAGACCCACAAATGACTAACAGACTAAGTTACAACAGTCAGGCTCAAAGTAGTGTCTGCTTCTCCAGAAGTAATTATAGTAACTTCTCCCTTCTGAATCCTTTTACTACTCTGAAATACATTATCCAAGCAAGCTGAGCGCTGCATTAAATGATTATTTTGGCACTAAGGCTGTCCTCCTAAAGTAATGATTTGAAATGTCTTTATAGTGCCCAATAATTTTTTTTCTCCACCATGAGTTTCGTGTTTCTCCATGTGTTTCAGAAAACATGTTGACCAAAGCACTTACAAGCTACTGCTATCAGTGAACCAAGAGAAACAACGATGTGCTTACAAAGGGAAATGGTGTTCAAATTTTGTGCTTGTCAGTAGGTGCTTTCTGTAATTCCTTTCTTGCAAGTGCCCAAGGATCATAAAGGTTCCTGATATTCTGCATTTTTGAAATTAATGCATGTCCAGTATGACTGAAGATTTCAGATTTGAATGGTTTGAGTTTACTAAGCTGTAATTAGGCTGTTGGGTTCCATTCACAAACCACCAACCTGCATTTTGGTTGGGCATTGGAAGTTCTGAAAGACGATGCGCCGTGTGAAATGGAAAATTGAGGTCAAGCCTCTTATGTGCCTCATAGAAAGGAGTTCACTCAAAATCACTTTAGTTGAGCCATGTCTTGATACTCTGGGCAATTTGTGTGGAGCGAAGGTAATTGTTAATAGCAGTTTTAAACTAACTTCAAACATCTTTTTGTGTTAAATTGTGCCTATGAATATCCTAATCTGAAAGTGTGCCTAGCGGTGGTATGTAGTGTGAAATTTCTACTCCTTGTTCAAAAGTCTGAACTCCTCTACCTCTCATTCACAAAAGTTTGCCTCCACTGTCTGAAAAGACCTGATAACACTTCATGGCTTTTGGTTAGGTATTAGGTCTCTGCCCCATTTCTCTTCAGCACCAAATACCTCTTCTACATGCTTACTTGGCTGATGGGGTTTGGTACCAATGCACTAGCTCTCTTGTCCTTAAACAGTTTACGTTGGGGCTGAGCCGGTCATGTGTCTGGCTGTGCAGTTTGCTTTCTCACGAGAGAATCTCTATCCCCTGTTCAGGAAAATGGGTTCTTGTGATCCAGGTGCTGATAGCAATATAACCTCAATTACTTGCTTTTTTGAGGTAAGATCTTCTTGGGAGCTCTGACAAAATGGTCCACATAACTTATCTCTTGGAAGCCTGGAACATTCTTAATTACTAAGAATAAACGTTCTTAATTACTAATAGAAGTAGACAAACATTTTAACTGTGTTTGAAGTAAGAGTTGCTAAAGGCAGATGCCTAAAGCGGTAGTGGCTGTTTCGGCTATAAATTCATGTGGATTACACCAAACTATGCACACTGTATTGGTACCATTCATCCCATTGCCTGTTTTTAAAAATAAGGTGCATTTCTGTATAAACAAATAGCTTCCATTAAAATAGACTCAGCTGGTTTAGAAAACTTGTCTTGCTTCTTTACAGATGCATTGGGATGTGCCAGAAGCCCTTACAAAGGGCTAAGGTTCAAATTGGTCACACTTGTAAGTTGTTGGTCTACTTCAGGTAGAGAATTTGGGGAATAGGTTGTCTCTTTGGAGAGGTCATGTGTTTTTGTATTGGTAGGCAGAAGTGTAACGAGGTTCAAAAGCGATTTGTGTGTTTTGTGCTCAATTTTTTGCGATGAGCTTTATGGAGCAGAACTAGTTAAACAATTTCTGCAAGTGTCTTAGGATTTGTGAAGTTTTATCCTTTGTCTGTTGAGTTACTGGTTTTTTTGTTGCCTCTGGCAACTTTTATTGTGATTCTAGGGAAGCCCTTCATTCTCAATACTAGCACACTTATCCCAATGTTTTCAACTGAACAAAGAGGCTTTTTCTTCATTTCTCTGAAGAATTACAGTAAAATGAGTTTAATGAAGCCTTTTGATTTTTATTTGCATGCATGACATTGACTAAAAAAAATCCTTGGTAATTAAGTGTTCTTTCTAATCCATAGGCTGTTGTTCTTGAGCCAGACAGTGGATCAATATATGCCTTAGCTGTTTACAAATCAGTATATTAATGACACAAGTGTATATTGTCACTGGTGCAGTGGGTATCACTAGAGAAATGCCAGTGAGAACTGTGTAGCAAGCAAGATGAAAGGTCATGGGCAAGAAAGAGGAAATGGTGGAGAAACTCCTTAAGGCATTATCTGTCCTGTCCCTTAGAGCGTTGGAGCTGCCTTTATGTCCTTTTATGAGTTCCTTGCCTGTTTCAGTTGTTCATTCAAATCGCTGCTTTCAAATTGTCTGAGTGATGGGTTTAAGCCTTCTGAAAACCAAAGCTAAACGCTAATTTTCTGGATAACATGAAGAATAAAGGTAGGGCTCAAAGCAAGTTAACAGTAGGGGTGTTCTGAAATTAGTAATGCCCACCAACGGAAGTAGCCAGAGGAAAAACATTCTTAATTACTAATAAATACATAGTTCTTAAAGTATAAAGGGGAAAACATTTTGAGAGGGTGACAAGGAAGTCCCCGAGGTATGACAATCTCTAGCATGCTCTGCAGAACCTGCACTTAAAATCTTTTTCTGATTTTCTGAAATAGCAATGGCGCTTGGAAAAGAAGCTGGTTTCTAACCTTTCTGACAAAATAATGTGGTAAGAAAAGGGAAATAAAAAAAATTACAAGTTAATCACCTTACCAAAGTCAGGCTATTCTACACCCAAATGAAGGGATTTGCGGTTCTGCATGAAATCCACGAGTGACTTCGCTACTGATGCTTCCCCTTTTTAAAAAGGATGCAGATAGCGAGCAGTACAGGCACATAAAATACTTAGTGGATAAATGAAGTCACGTCCTACACAGACAACTTAAGGTGCATCAATTGCCTGGCGGGAAGGGTCAGTGACATGCCATTACCCCCAGTTACCTGCAGCTTCTGTGCTGTGGAGCTGCTGGGGGGCAGATACGGGTATCTGGTTTTCTCTGAAGTGCATTGCATTTCGCAAACCTGTGCCTGGTGTTCATTTGTATTAGAAAAAACTTACTCCTTAAAACTGTGGCACACTTCATTTTAAACTTTACTGCCATCTTATGTTAACAGGAGATAAAATTAACAACTTGATAAGGAAGCTATGTAGAGTATGCTGAGAAAATACAGAAATAACACCCAGCTACCAAATTGCTGTTACCTAAAATGGTATACGTATTCAGGTGCATAAACAGAGTACAGCAGTAAATTATCTGCCTTGCTTCTTTATTATATGTAAAATATTACGATTGCCATATGTGACAGTCAGCCTTTCCAGCTGTATGCATGTTCATTAGAAATGAACAGCAGCTTTAATGATTAAGCTACTTCGATAATTGCTGGCTGGCCAAGTTGTACAAATAAACCAGACTGAGTTGACTCCTCTTCATGGAGGCTTGGGAAGGATAGTAGAATGGGAACTGCAAAAATAAAAATTGATGTTGCTTTTTTACTCTAAGCTGAGGAAGTAATTCAACAGAGTTCAGAAATCGGGCCCAAAAAGCTTAACTCGGAGAAGCTTTGGCAGTTGTGCCATAAGTCACTGAACGGTTGTCAGAAGTTAGAAAAGCTAGAGACAGCTTGGCAGGGTGTTTGGAAGTTTAATAGGAAATGATACCTAACTCTTGTGAGACCGGTGTTAAAAACAAGGCTTCAGCTGAGTGATTAAGTATTCCTCCTCACTTCAAAAGGACCAGAATTTTATCTGTAATCCAAATAGACATAAATCATGGTGAGGTATTTGAAGAGGACGGGCGTGTCTTCCTCAGGCTTACAATCATTGTGAGAAACATTGTTCATTGTTAGCTGATATCGGGGAGTTGAAATTGAACGTATGAAGTTTCCTGTATACAGAGTGCCTTTCTAAGAACTCGGACATTGAACACTTAATGAACCCTCATACCACATACTTAGTGTATTTTAAGGCTCTGTTGGACTAGTTCAGGCAAATGGTGGTCACACCTGAACTGAGTGGAATGGAGAAACTTACTGGCTTGACTTTGATTTCCAAAACTAGTAAGATTCGAAAAATCAATTTGAAACTTTGACTTTCCTAAACCTTAATTAGGAGGAGTTTCCAATCATTTAAGAGATTAAGGTAACTAGAATTTAGTTCAATATTTTAAAAGAAAAATAATTTTAAGTGATGAAGAACTTCACTCGTGAACTTGAGAGAAATGCTTTGCTAATAGTTTAGCTTTGGTATGTAGAAGACCTGTTGTAAGTTACTTGAAAGGAATGTGTAAAGCTTGCACACTCAGTCTCTCTTCAGCAAATGCCTTGTACAAGTGTCAAAGCAGTTTGAAAGCAGCACTTGTTTGTGTATGGGATGGTTAAGTCTACAGATTGTCATATTGCAGTAATATTAACTAACTTCAGAATGCAAAACAAGTCACTTGTCCCATTTAAGAGAAAGGAATGCTTGCTCCTTCAGGCAGAGGAATGTTTTGCTGCAGTATGAAGTAGCTAAGTCAAAACTGTGTACTAGTAAATTACTGTCTTGCCCTCAAGAGGGCCGGTTGGCTTTGCCACTGGTAATGGTCCATCATTGATAGTCGAACACTGTCATTCTTAAGTTGTATCTCTGACACCATTGAGAAAGTATTTGTTGGTGGATGTAGAGAGAGGCAGGACAGGCTCTGTGAATTGGAGGATGTGGCTGTCACTTAAACCAAGATAAACATATTTTTTACTGTAGCATGCAAGCCTGCTTAACATGACCTGCAGTTCTTAGGTCTGCTAAGAATACACAGTTAAAAATAAGCCCCTTGAAGTAACTGTAAATCTCCCTGCAGAAGTTGTCCTGTATCTCTGAGTCTGTGCTTTACTGTCCTACCACTTGTAACAAGATCCTGTGCTTTGCTCTTTGAAATACTAAGTATTTGTGGCATGGAGTCAGGGAGGATACCTTGTCACTAAATTCATATTTTCTTTTAAAGCCTTTGACCTTCAGAACTGCCCTTTTATTACAGGGGAACATGCTTTTCCAGTAGACGTGATCTCTTTAATGCAAGCACAGCATTTATGTGGCTCTAAATGCAAGGTAATAATAGCCTGGAGTGGACATGTGTTTCTGTTTTGCAGGTGTCCTAACAGATTAGCTATCTCATTATCCTTCCATTGTATGACCATCTTCTTACTGACTCTGTAGTTTTCTCCCCTCAATCCCCTTTCCCCTTCCTTGAAGGTGTTGCTGTGTGTCCAACCGCTGTACTTGAATCTCGTCATTACGGTTAACAGTCTGTAGTTAGCCCAGTCACTTGAAACCTGAGTTCTCCGGGGCACCGTGATTTTGATGATGAAGATGCATAATAATTCTGCTTCAGTTTATGTACTCCTAGTGCTGTTTGGTCCTGAAAATCAAACAAGAATATAGCACTTAAATTTATCTTCCTGGTCATTTTGCTTGATTAGCGAGTGATCTGTTTTCCCCCATATTGTAATTAATTTTTGCACCCAAGTATACTTGGGTTTATGGTTTAAAGACATAAATGGTGGTGTCTTGTATCACTGTGTACATGTTTTAATGTCTTTAAATGTCTGGATAGACTAATCAAATACATGGTGGTCACATCTGTGCTGCTGTGATGATGACTCCAGTGAAGACACATTTTTCCTTTTTAGTAAGCTGGTGTTTTGTTTCACGAGACCTTCTTGAATTGCTCCTCCATAAGGCTACTGAAGTGATTTGTAGCTTTCAGTGTGGCTCTGTTAAAATGAACAAGCAGGCAAAGGGTATTGGATGATTTGGGTTCCAACACAGAAATGGCTTCAAAACCAGTCTTTCCTGAATGCTGTGATTAAGTTCTATAGCATTATTAAAAAACAAACCAATAAATAAAACCCAAAACACAGTCCCCAAAATAAGGTGCAAATAGATGCAGAAGATAAGGAAAATAATACTTTGGGAAGCCAGTGAATGCAACACAAGGAGTATGATGAAACATGTTAGGCAATTGGTTGTATGTGAGAAACTGTGCTATGGATTTTACACTCCTAGTTTCTTGGATAAGGTTCAAAAGAAAGCATGCGTTGCAGTTGGGAAATGTGAATTGTTCTATTTTGTTCTGCTCTGGGGCAAAACTTGTCTCTTCAGGAATCCCTCATTCACTATATATATATATAGAGGTGATTTTTTCACTCCTGAGAAGTTACTTTCCAAATTTGTTGACCGGTTAAATCATCTTTCCAATAAAATTGACTTTTTTCTCTGGTAATTTAAAATGTAATACTTGTTTGTCAGTTCAGTCAGTGAGAGTTATGTTTGTACTGGAAATCACTTGTTTTGTTTGCAAGGAAAACTTGTTACAGGAGAATTTGTGAGCAAAGTAATTAATTAAAACAGCTTGCCACCAGACTACTTAGCTAGAGATTAACCCGGTGTAGCAACACTTTGCTGCTTCCATTTAGATCTCAACTTTATTACTCCATTTTTTCAATATGTATTCCAGAGAATGCTTTTCTTATGTGCTTGCAGAAGATAGTGAGTCATCGGATTCTCTTCAAACAAGGTAACCTGCCTTGTCAAAGTGTTGGAAGGAAAGATCGTTCTTTTGTTCCATAAGATATTAAATGTCTAATGGAGAAACAGTGGATACAAAACTGCAATACAAAGTGTTTATATTTTGGTTTTGGTGCTCACTCGTGGAAGGTGAACTACAGAGTTTTGACTGAATGTTCTGGGAAACATGTGCCCAAAAGAAAATGAGGCAAGTAAATGTTGTACTTGGTTTCTGTCTGTAATAGTGGCCTGTGAAGAATGGAAGAAAGTAGACTACTGTGACACTTGAAACATGATTTAATTATATAATGCATTCTTACTTAGCTTTTATGGGTAATACACTTAAACTGGATTTTGAGTAAGCAATCCAAAACATAAGTAGTTTTAGAACAGCTTTGCTCATGGACTTTTTTAAGCCTTGTCAGCTTCACTATTTTTGACTCTGAAATATTTATTTGCTAAGCTTTACGTATGATATTTCTAAAGCAGAGCTTCCTTAATAAGAAATATTTCCAAAACTCTTTCTATTCAGTGAACATCAGTTTCTAGCTATATAAGCTGACAATTGTGTATGTGAGGATAGTACTTAAACAGATTTCTTTCTGGATGTTACTTAGTTCAGCTAACAAATAGGTGCTGCCTTACACTCTTAATTGCCCTGGTAACCTCTGATGATGTGGCAGTGCTTAATAACTAAGTGCATGTGGTGTGATACAAAGTTCTCTGTTCTGTTGCTGATGAAATTCTTGCACTGTAGTGAAGCCATTGACACATCTGGCCATGTTGTATTTGTGGGCCATCCGTTCTCTGCGCTTGGATCTGTGCTGCAATGCAGCCGTGAAACAACTAAGTATTAATCTCTGAGAAGCTATTTCATTTACTTGTAATAAGTGAGGTAAAACTGAAAACTCATATTATGTCGTACCTGTTTATCAGTGATAATTTGATTGGCGTGGATACCTAGTACTTAATACTTGGCTACTCTAACTCTGCACTGCGTCATGGAAATAGGTGAAACTGTGGGTACCATGGTATGTCTGGAATGCCACTGAAAGGCAACAGGCTTGGCCCATAACTTCATGATTTGAAGGATTTTTTTTTTTCTTAACTGCTTAGTCCCATTTTTAAAAGTAACTTAAGCACCTGGGAGACCAAATCTAATGAAAGATCACAGGACTTAAAACAATAGCAACAGCAAGTTCCTTAGAAAGTTTTAAGTTCGTATGTGGTACTGAAA